>NW_013669116.1:118986-122343 GCF_000517525.1 Limulus polyphemus
TTAATATAAACTAGTGTGATATACTGTGATACTAAATAGTTATTAATATAAACTAGTGTGATATACTGTGATACTAAATAGTTATTAATATAAACTAGTGTGATATACTGTGATACTAAATAGTTATTAATATAAACTAGTGTGATATACTGTGATACTAAATAGTTATTAATATAAACTATTGTGATATACTGTGATGATATATATTTGTAAAGCATGCAGTATATTAATTGAAGAGCCAGAATGATGATCAGCCAGTCATCAGTAACTGGGTCTACTTTGTAGCCAGACTGATGATCAGCCAGTCATCAGTAACTGGGTCTACTTTGTAGTCAGACTGGTGATCAGCCAGTCATCAGTAACTGGGTCTACTTTGTAGTCAGACTGGTGATCAACCAGTCATCAGTAACTGAGTCTACTTTGTAGTCAGACTGATGATCAGCCAGTCATCAGTAACTGTGTCTACTTTGTAGTCAGACTGATGATCAGCCAGTCATCAGTAACTGGGTCTACTTTGTAGTCAGACTGATGATCAGCCAGTCATCAGTAACTGTGTCTACTTTGTAGTCAGACGATCACCAGCAATTGGTCTATTTTGTGACCAGATTGATTATCAGCCAGTCTCCATAACTGGATTTACTTTTTGGCCAGACTGGTGATCATCCAGTCATCAACAGCTGAGTCTATTTTGTGGTCAGACTGCTGCGTTCTGGTTCTAGATGTCTTAGGAAAACGTTTTACCAGGTCACCGGAACGTTAACCAGTGGACGGCGGTGGTTAACTAACTTCATAAAGACGAGTAAGGTCAATACGATACATACAAAGAAAATTGTCCAGTAAGCTCTTAGGTGTGTATGTTTCTTTGTCAATCTAAATAGTTTTCTCTGTTGCTCACTGTAAAAAGTATTACAAGCAACTTTATCGGGGTATTTCCTGTCTATTAATCAATAAGATTTTTTGCGGTGTTTTCTTTAAAAAGTCTGACAGTAAAGTGTTGCGTTGACATTAATATATTTTATTATAAAATCAATTAAGTGGTGTAGAGAAATATGTAAGCTAATTATTCGTATTACATAGCATGGAAGCTTGCTGTTACTCGAACATTGTATATATATTTTTACTAAATAGGGTGAAGGTGTTTATTCGCGCTTTTATTTTCATTCTACTTAGAAAACCAACTGTAAGTTGGATACTTCAGTATCTCCAAGGAGTTCGAGAACAAACTTTTTAAACATACAAGTAAGTAAGATAAAGATCATCGCAGCACACCAAGCCCCCCTAGCGGATCTTATCCACGTTGTCCTATTAGTACAAGAACGGCGAACAAATCTACAAATTCGGGAAAGTCCTGATAGTATCAAGGGAAGCGCGCCCCCTGTTGACATTTTCACCCATTATGCGGTCATAGACCGTGGTTTTTGAGCAGATAAACAGGTGAAGGACCATTAGAAAGGTAAATAAATTCTGAGACCTTCTTTGCAGACCATCGCCGACCCATAAACCTGAAACTTTCACGTGCTCTAAAGTACCAACTTATGTGTATATAGCGTTTAGGACAAGGAGTGAATTGTATCATTTTAGTTTTATGGTTAAAGATGTGCTTTTCTGACTATTCACGAACTTGTACACGTTTTTATATCACTTTCGTCACCAAGACAACGTTATGCTTAAGAATCCCGTCTTGACAATCGACGATGTTCATTTCAGTATCTGTAAAAAATATTTTATCACTTGTACAGAGCAAACGTTTGTATATTTTGTTCACAACGTTTCCCCAAGTTTGTCTGCATCATCAGGTGAGATAGAAAATATTTTGAAATTTAGAAAAAGCAAACAAACAGTTCTTTCTAATATTTTATACTTTATCGTCAAGTTAGCTTATTTTTCATGTCTTCAATATACCACTGGTAATTCAGCCGTAATTCTAAACACAGACAATTAAAACAAACTGTTTACTGTTGTCAGCACGGTGACCATGAACAGTACGTTAGCGAACCCCGGTATACTCAGATCACTGGTTCAATACCAGGTTTATTTCAGTTCTGATTCGTGAAGGTTACTAGCTGTGATCCAGGGGAGGATTGGCATTAAAAGTACCAGCTTGGACAATGTCGCATGTTGCATATTGGCTAAGCAGTTAAAATTAAAAATGAATTTATTAGAATGCGTCAAATACCTGGTGTCCCGGTGTGCCAATCCGCCCTTGTTGTGATCACAAGGTAATGATAATTACTCTTTACCAAGTGATAATTACTGTTTACCAAGTGATAATTACTGTTTAGCAAGTGATAATTACTGTTTACCAAATGATAATTACTGTTTACCAAGTGATAATTACTGTTAACCAAGTGATAATTACTGTTTACCAAGTGATAATTACTGTTTACCAAGTGATAATTACTGTTTACTAAGTGATAAATACTGTTTACCAAATGATAATTACTGTTTACCAAGTGATAATTACTGTTAACCAAGTGATAATTACTGTTTACCAAGTGATAATTACTGTTTACCAAGTGATAATTACTGTTTACTAAGTGATAATTACTGTTAACCAAGTGATAATTACTGTTTACCAAGTGATAATTACTGTTTACCAAGTGATAATTACTGTTTACCAAATGATAATTACTGTTAACCAAGTGATAATTTCTGTTTACCAGGTGATAATTACTGTTTACCAAGTGATAATTATGTTTACCAAGTGATAATTACTGTTTAACAAGTGATAATTATGTTTAACAAATGATAATTACTGTTAACCAAGTGATAATTACTGTTTACCAAGTGATAATTACTGTTTACCAAGTGATAATTACTGTTAACCAAGTGATAATTACTGTTTGCCAAGTGATAATTATTGTTTACCAAGTGATAATTACTGTTTACCAAATGATAATTACTGTTTACCAAGTGATAATTACTGTTTACCAAGTGATAATTACTGTTTACCAAGTGATCACTTGGTAAACAGTAATTAGTAATTATAATTACTGTTTACCAAGTGATAATTACTGTTTACCAAGTGATAATTACTGTTTACCAAGTGATAATTACTGTCTACCAAATGATAATTACTGTTTACCAAGTGATAATTACTGTTTACCTTTTACCAAATGATAATTACTGTTTACCAAATGATAATTACTGTTAACCAAGTGATAATTACTGTTAACCAAGTGATAATCACTGTTTACCAAGTGATAATTACTGTTTACCAAGTGATAATTACTGTTTACCAAATGATAATTACTGTTTACCAAGTGATAATTACTGTTTACCAAATGATAATTACTGTTTACCAAGTGATAATTACTGTTCACCAAATCATAATTACTGTTTACCAAGTGATAATTA
>NW_013669117.1:0-9762 GCF_000517525.1 Limulus polyphemus
TCTATACACACATTACCTTCTCCTCCCGCGTCACGTTTTCCCCTCTTATATATATCAGCCTACCTTACTAGTAAATACTAGAGCATTCCTGAAAGAACAAGATAGTTCTAGAAACTAGAGGGCGCCACAGTGGTCATGTGACTCGCTGACGCAACACTATTTTGTAAAACTACTGCATATGAGATTGAACTATAAGATCACTTGCATGTGAAGTGAGTGCTTTACTCACTAGCAACTGCTGGTTCAGACTTTTGTTTTACCTTAGAATTACTGACGAGGTCCACGTAACTCTACCTGTTTTGCAAGTACTTCTTTCTGAACTATTTGTGCACCAAGTTGCTTGTTGCTCCATGAATTTCTTAGTTATGGGGTTCTGGATAACATATGAGTCACACAAAAGAATTTTAAACAAAAATACCATTAACATTGCATTTAATTTCACTAATTACTGTTGAGGTTTTCTATGTATCTTACATAGTAAATGTTGAATTTGATTAGTCAATTCTTTATACTGAGTGTATAACAGGCATAAAACAGATTTATTTAATATGATGCAATAAGTGGACGTCACTGGGTATGAAAGATATAAAAATGAGCTGGTAATGTGAGGGTTAACAATTTAAACTACTACAATACTAACACAAGTTAGGAGTGTGAGAGCCATTTCCTCATTTTAGAATAACTTTTTAGAAGCTTTGGAAAAAAATAATTTATCACAAAGACATTTTGTGCAATGAAAACAAATCTTAGATGGCTACCAAAGTTTTATTTAAAGAAGAAATAGTTATGAAAATATTGAAAGTTTAAAAATAAGTTTCCAGTAACTGCAGAGGTATATATTTTGTTATTTCTATTATATTTTCACTTACTTTAATATCTTTAGTTTGTAAGATAATGTATTTATTTTGTTAATTTATATCAGGAAGTTAACCAAAGGTATTAAATCAAATGTAGTTGTCAGGAAATCCACGATTCAGGAAAAAAACACAAAAAAAACACTGAATTATTAGTTAGTTTATATAAGTGGGTATAGTTGTGATAGGAATGTTTTATAATAAAATAACATTTTAATTTTAATACATTGCAATTAGTTATCACTACTACTTTAGCCGGACTGATGGTTGATGTTTCTGGTTTGTACTATAGAAGGCTGTTGTGTCAAAATTTGACAGTTATGTCAAAGATTTGGAAATGAGAAAAACATTGAAATAAAATAAATATTCAAGAAGGTTGTAAAAGGTGCACCTGGAAATGGATGGAAAGACCATTAGTAATTTATAAAGAAACTATCACACTCAGAGGGTTTTGTTATCTTTTTTTTTGTTGTTGTTTAAGTACATTTTGGAATCAGTGTGTATAGATTCATATAACTATAGAAGTTTCTGTTGTATTGACAGACATTGAGAATGTTATACTATTAATTGCTATCTTGCAAATGTTTCTCTGTATGCCTAAAATGGCTTACAGTTTCTAGGTGGCTGTGGACATCCTGAAACAAGTATTTACATTATTTCAAAGATTTTTTTAAATCAGTTTCTTCAAACATGTATTTAAATTATCTTTATCTTTCGAAACTCTCCCGTGATGCTGCTGCTTGTACTGAGAATATACTATGTGCAATGCATGCAAATAAGTATGTCAAGTCTGTGACTCTGATAATAACGTTAAGGTTTTTTTAACTTAAAAATAGACAGAGATAATTTTTGCTAAAACAAACTGAATGAAGGATGCGTATTAAACTCTAATTGGTAGGCTCATAAATGTTTGAAGACTTGACGCTTTATGCATTTTGTGGCTCCTTCCAAATCCATTCCTGATAAGGATTAGCATTATGGGTAGTTTTAGTAATATTAAGCTGATGGTGAAAATTATATGCTGTCAAAAGTTAAAAACTGTGGGAAAGCATATAGATCAATGAAAAAAGATACAATGTTTCATCTTTAAAAAAACCATGAAAACTTCCTTGGGCCAGAAGATATTGATGTATGCTTAAACTACCTGCATTGTTAAAGACATGCTATATGAGGTTACTTCTATAAAAGCTTAGACTTTTTGACTCAAAGATATTAATTTTAATATATATTAATCATGTTAGAAAAACACGTAGGTTCAAGAAGTCTTGATAGAAATTAATAAATACCCTATAACCCGATCACTTTCGAAAGGTCCACCTTTTTATAATTCCTCAGGTTATAGGGTTTTTATTTCTTTCTAATTTTAATATGTAGAAACTATTTGAATTATTATGTTAATTTTTTCTGTATTTCTTATGATGCAATCCACTTTAAGTAGTCAAAACTACTGTAAGTAAGTATCTTTAATTCGATCTGCTTAGTTTATTGTTATACAGTCTGCTTTAAGTAATCAACACTACTGTATCTTTAGTTACACCTTCTTAGTTTATTATATAATCCACTTTAAGTAATCACCACTACTATAAGTATCTTTAAGTTCCATCTGTTTAGATTATTATTATACAGTCTGCTTTAAGTAATCAACACTACTGTATCTTTAGTTACACCTTCTTAGTTTATTATATAATCCACTTTAAGTAATCACCACTTTTGTAAGTAAGTATCTTTAATTCTATCTGCTTAGTTTATTGTTAAGCAGTCTGCTTTAAGTAATTAACTCTCCTGTAAGTAAATATGTTTAGTTCCACCAGATTAGTTTAATTCCTGCATAAAACCTGTATGAGGAGAATTTTTAAACTATTTTGTTAATAATTTTGTTTATTTAGAAAAATAAACCTTTGTTTGCATAACTTGTTATATGTTACAAAGATATATGAATAGCATTTATTGGATCAGATTTTAATTTTTAATTGCTTTCAGTATAGTCTTGTTTATTGATTTCAAAAGATGTATTGATTGAAAGTATTTTGTTTGTATTCATAAAGTTTTACTAGAAACATAGGGATTTTGCTTCTATTTGTAGTTCACAACAACAATAAATACTGATCTTACTCCACTGAGCTGCAGCCTTAATTAAGAGTCTTTCGTTTATACACTTCTATCATCACTTTCTCTAGCATTAACTTTACTGTTCAGTTAAAGTTCATCAATCATTTTATTTTTGTGAACATGAAGAAGTGTCATTTCTATTTTTGTATTCAGTTTGTAGTTATGGTAATTTTTAAGTGAGTTTTACAACTCACATTAGTCAATCAGTACCTTATATTTTAAATGAAAGAAAAGTGTTACAGTAGTTCAAGTAACAGTGCAAGTTTTTCACATTTTATTTAGGTCATATTTAATCGAAGTTTCATCATCCTTTATAAAAGGACGTGAATCGTGGGACTATAGAGGACACCGTACTAGAAGTAAAGAACCATTGAAATTTGTTTCACGAAGAGAAAATGGTTGTGGTAAGTACTTGGGTATCTTCAAGATGGTCTGACTTATGTTGTGTCTTAAAGAGAAAATAATAATAATAATAAAGCAAAATATATGATCTCTTCTTAATAAAAGTTAATAATTGAGAAATTGACTTGAAGTTTACTTGTAATTTATAAAAGTTTTTTTTCATATCCATTTTCTTGTTTTTGTCTTTCCAAAGTTGTGAGTTTTGACCAAGAAGTGATATTGCCGTGGGTGGGTACCCAGATGGATATTAGTAGCGTGATGAATGAGGAACTAATTTTCTGTGTAAAAGCAAGATTTCATGACAGGAGAGAGGTATTAATTTTTATGTACTTATTTCTTCTCAAAACTTATATTTAAATTAAAGTAAGATTTTGTAAAACTGTTTCTTATCATATAGTATCATGTACGCTATATGTATAATATTTGTTCTTTTAATAGTTGTAATTTTATTTGTTTCTTATGCTTTCCATTCTTTGTTCTGTTTTAGTTAGTTGATATTTATTCAAATACCTGTTTCTGTGAGTGTGCATAGTTTATAAATTACTTGATTTTTGTGAACATATACCTTAAAAGATTTAAGACAGTTGCTTTTAAGAGATTGAACTTATATGGAACATGTGTCTGAAAAAAAACAACAACATTGTTCTGTAGTGTAAAGAGCCTGTAGTTTATTTCACAAAGTGTTTCATGTTATCTGTTGCAACAGCTTTGGAATTTTACATTGTATATTCATTTTAACCTCTAGGTTTACACAGTGTAAAGTGATAAATTTATAATTAAATATAACTTTTACAATAAATATATGTTTTGTTCCATATTTACGTAAGTATAAATTAAATACTTTATTCATCCAGTGTGCATTCAGTGATCTTAGTGGGCCTGCCTAGACTGTGATTTTGAGAGTTTGTAATTTGTGGCCTGTTCCTGCCAAAAAACATGCTGCACTGTGGAGCCTTGGGTGCTTTATAAGAGTGATGGTCATATCTCACTTTTCAATTAGACAAGAGAAACCCAACAGTAGGCAGTGGGTACTGTGGACTAGCTGCTTTCCCACTAATCTGTCAGTTGAAAATTAGAAATGACTGTGCCTAAATAGTCCTTTATGTAACTTTGTTCAATGTTCTCTAATACAAAAACAAACAATTTAAGGAACTTGTAGTTTATTTTTTTTCACTGTCTGTGGTTATAAGAAACAGTTATGGGATAAAAACCTTAACAAGTAATTCTGGATTATAGAATGTGAAAATTGGAAGCTGCAAATTTCCTCTTTGGAAGTTGTTTCAAACAAAGCTATTAGAGATTGATCTCGAAGAACCACTGCATCCGGACCGAATTGGGAACAAGTCAAAGAATTGTTTTGCTGTAAATCAAGGATTGCTAAAGGTTACAGTTTTTATTTCATTTTATTATAATAACTATCTAATCAGGAAATTCACATTGTTTCTCTGACTTGTTTTTATATTATTTCAAAATTTAATTATTTTTTAGTAATTGAAAATTATTATGAGCAAATTTGCTGTAAAACTCAGTAATACTTCAGTCTGATTTGGGTTTTAGTTTTTTTCATTCAGCTTGTCTAGTGATTAAAGTTTCTTGGAGTTAATGACATATTGTTGTGTAAATTTTAAAAATTATACTTTTGTCATGAGATAACTCATCTTTTTTTTTTCTGTTATAACTGATTTTTCCAATTATTTCTCCTACCACTCCCATTAATCTTATTAGGACTGCAGAAAACTTGTATTTAAAATTCAAGTAAAATAATAATTCTATTTACTCCGACAATTTTAGTTAAGAAATATTTTAGAATTGGTATTTTGTAAGTTTGTGACACTTATTTAGTGTAATTCACAAATGAAAATGAAAAAAAAAGTGTTCAAAGTTATATTTCTGGATATCTCTGAGGAATCTTGACTGAAAAAAATGCACTTATTGTTTTTTTTTCAGAATTTTTCTCCCTTCCAAAAGCATATGTTTATTTTGCTAAGAAACTGTCATTCCTTAAGAATATAATTATACATTTTACACATTATGTTCTTTATCTTCTAGTGATTTTGTATTATAACTTTTTGTTCCCACTGTTTTACGATGTCATATCATATGGTCTGAAGCAGAGCTTTGAAAATTACCACATGAAATATTTAATAGAGTGCTACAGAGCATATTATAGAGTATTTATGTCAATGTTGAGTATATTTGTTGTTTCATGGGAAAATGACAACCCCAAACTCCTATACGAAAGAACAGTTGAATCTAATAGGAAGCTTAGGAGATCTAGAAACAAACCACAGATCTTTAGACTCTTTTTTTTTCATTTAAAAAATATTTTCATGTTACATTATATCTGTTTGAAAGCAATGGAAAATTTTCTTCTATGACAAAATATCGGGTAAGCTTAGTTAGGTTAAGCAAGTATGATTGGATATATGAAAGAACATTCTGATCAACAAAAAATTAATTCCCTAAAGTAAGGTTAGTATTTTTTATGGTTTTCAAATCAGTGTCTCCTAAAAGAATTTTAGAATTTCACAGCCTCAAAAAATAATACAATTAGTAAATCAAATTATACAAATTTTTATTAAGCTGAAACTAGACACTATTTGTTAAGTTTGTTTCTTGCAATTTGGTCAAGTTTCCCATCATTAGACAGAAACAAAAGAAGGGATACGATTCACACTAACTCCTGCTTGGAAATCGTTCAGGTGAAACTTAGGGTAAACAAACAATCAGGCTACATGCTAAATGCGAGAGCTTTTCTATATTTCTCATAGATTATCTTTTAATTTAGGTTTATTACTTAACCTAAGGAGTTTTACATTTAAATTATTTTTGTTAAAAAATGAATAACAATAAATAAAAATACATAAAAAATAAGAAATTTAGCTTTTACTTTAGTATTAGGGCAATTTGCACTCAGATGTTATGTTTCAGTAACCTTACTTTTTCTTACAGTGCTGGTTGTCCAAAAATTATTCATATACCTTTCAAATATGTATCTTAGAACACAAAGTATATATCAGGTACTAGAATAGGATGTCCCCAAACTACGATAATTTATATGGCTTCCTAACTAAGATATAAATAGGTTAAAAAAATTCCATTACTGTTTATGGCAATAACTGTATTCAAAACACATCAAGCTTTTTTGAAAACTACTGTCTTTGACCATTAAAACTAAAAAAAATCAGTTTGAGATTTCTGTACATTACAGTATGCTCTTTTTATTGGTTATAAATATGTCTATCAGACAAACAGGCATGAGGAAATAATTGGCTTGAAAAGATGGTAGGGGCAAGATGGTGGGTTTGACAAATTTATTAATATCTCAGTAAGTCAAGAAGGTAGGTGGTTCAAATATTATATTCTTTAATATCAATATGGTTAGTTTGAGTTTCTAATTGGTTATAAGCCTTAGCAGCTGTTTTTGATTTTAAAAAATTCTGAAAGAGAAAAATTCAGGCACATTTGCATCGTATGACATATAAAAGACTGAAGATTGAGAATTTTCTTTTGTATTTCCTTTTGAAATTAAAACTTAGGTAATATTAATATTAGAATCAGAAACTATATGTTGAATCCAAGTTTGTTGACATACATTAATAACAAAGTTGTTTGATTAAATATTGAATGTAACTGTATAAAAGTGTGCAACATGTTCACTTTGCCATGTGCATAAGGGTAAGTCTGTAAAAAAAATATATATTTTTTAATTTCTGAAAACTAGGGCTGATTTGATAATTTTGATGCTCATACTTTAAGGCTTGTTCAGTGTAGTGGTTTAATAAAACTTGAATCATAATTAACTTAGAATTTTTTGTACCCCTAGTAAAATTTGAGGATGTTATATGTTGCTTACGTCCTGTGAAATTATGTTTTTAATTTGGTTCTGTTCATTGAATAATGTTCAAGCTGATTGTGTAGATGAAAAGGTGTTTTAACACTTGTTAGTCTGGTGTTAAAAGTTGAGACTGACTTTCATTCTCTTTTTTTTTTTTATTTATAAAGATAGAACAATTTTTAAGTGCTTTTTTATATAATTAACTGTAAGAATCTTTCTGACAAATTAATTCAGCAATCTTCATAACTATACCAGGATAAATGATGTAATATGCGAAACTGTATTCAAGCTTTCACTTGTGTAAAAGGTTTTATGTTTAATAGATGCACTCGGTCTTTAAGATGAGTTCGTATAAGAGAAACTGGGATTTTCAGTGTATTTATGACTTACAAATTCCGTATAAAACTGACAAAAAGTAAATAATATCTTAAACCAGTATCAAGAAAACATAAATGCATAATGATTAGAATGTTTACTTGTGTATATGTAGAAGCATTTTATCTGTATCAAGAAGATAAAGTTTATTAAATGATACATAGTTTTTTGAACTGTCAAAATTAAAAGTGTGTTTATGATAGTGTATAGAATATATGCTATTTACTCACCTTTTTGAATCTATGCATAGGAATTTCATGTGGTAAAGAAGTAGTCACAGTTATGTTGCCACAATGGCAATAAAACTTACCTAGTTAAAGGAAGAACATGTTAATTTTAAAACTCCTTTTTATATTAAATAAAATGATTAACAAAATCCTTATTTTTAACTATCATTCAGTTTTCTGTCAAGTTATGCACAGTTGAAAAAGAGAAGGATTTGGAATTATGTGACAGAGATAATCCTGAGCTGAATGATATACCAAAAATACCCTCCCATCAGGCCCCAAGTAACACAATGAACAGAGTTACTTACAAGTCAAAAGAGAAAGATTTATCAGCACTTCAGACAACTCCACAGAAAACAAAAGTGCCAGCTAATGTTGAAGCTGTTGTCCAGAATGACTATGTTTCTATAAAGGTAATATTAAGTAAAGATTATTTTATGTAAAAGACTATTTACAAATGCATGTTTTATTGTGTTTCAATGAATTAGCTTACATTTCAGACCATCCAGTTACAATTAAGCCTGAAGAAATTTTGATTATCAAGTTTAGTCTCTATGTGATCAATGACATTTCAGTTTTTAATGAAATATGTTGGAATTTGGAGTTTTTTAATAGATTATAAGATCAACCACAATATTAAACCTCACTAAATGCAATGAGTGGCTTTGATGTTTGAACTTCTTAAATAAAACATATTATTTAACTTGAAGTGTTTGTTTTTAGTGATAAAATAAGCATCTTAACAGATTTTTCTCTAACCAGAAATTCATGAAAAAAACACCTATACACAACCACAGATAGTTTCTTTGGACACAAGTATCTTCAAGAGATTACACTGTGTTTTTTCTACATTTACATACATTGTCAGCAGTCATAACTCTATTTTAGTATCAATTTATCCAAACTAATTCCACCGACTGTTTCGAGGTTTAGTACATTTCTCTGGTGTTAAACATAGTTTGGGGAGTTTCTCCCTTTCTCATTGATCTTGAGCAAAATATGTTGAGTAAGCCATATTCCTATTATTGGATTATAGCCATGTGAAGGAGTTTTTAATGTACTTTTATTATTTCATATTCTGCCGGGTGCCCTATGTCAAGCAGAAATGCTATCAGATATTTAAAATTGTTTTGTAGAAACTTTTTTAAACAATTTACTGGATAATTTGCATTATCATCTCTTCTTTTTTTTCAATATTTAATAGGTCAACATCCAAAAAGTATCTCCTAGTAGTAAACATGGTATTTGTTTGACAGCTGTTTAGTGCCAGTAACTTTATTAAAGGACTTTGCATTACATAAAATTACTATAGTTTAGATGGTTTATTGCACTTTTTAATACTTGTGAACAATTTTCCTAAAATAAATGATTTAAAGCACTAATAGACACTAATCACATCATTGAATCACTAATCAAATCATTGAATCACTAATCACATCATTGAATCACTAATCAAATCATTGAATCACTAATCACATCATTGAATCACTAATCAAATCAGTGAATCACTAATCACAGCACTGAATCACTAATCAAATCATTGAATCACTAATCAAATCATTGAATCACTAATCACAGCATTGAATCACTAATCAAATCATTGAATCACTAATCACAGCATTGAATCACTAATCACAGCATTGAATCACTAATTAAATCATTGAATCACTAATCACATCATTGAAACTAATCATAGCATTGAATCACTAATCACATCATTGAATCACTAATCACATCATTGAATTACTAATCAAATCATTGAATCACTAATCAAATCATTGAATCACTAATCACAGCATTGAATCACTAATCAAATCATTGAATCACTAATCAAATCATTGAATCACTAATCACAGCATTGAATCACTAATCACATCATTGAATCACTAATCAAATCATTGAATCACTAATCACATCATTGAATCACTAATCACAGCATTGAATCACTAATCACATT
>NW_013669117.1:10695-20791 GCF_000517525.1 Limulus polyphemus
CTTGATAAATTATAGTGGAATTCTATGGTATTGATATAGTAGTTTATGATTTTTGGTTATTTTAAAATGTATATATAAAACCTACAAAAAAATTATTTCATTTCACGTCCTCCACATGTGAAATTTTATAATGCTCAGCAACCTACTGCAAGCAGCAAACGAGTACAAAGTTCATAACTAGAAGAGATAATTGTTTTATAAACTTCTTTGTTTACTATTCTATGTTTTAAGAAAAATAAGTTTAAGAACTTATTTGGAAATAGTAATTATGTATAAACATATATAATGTATTATAATTGAAATGTGACTGTATTTTACAAAATACTGGTCCACACAGCCAAGACAGGTCACTTTGTAAAGACCAGTTTTATATATCCTTGAATACGGTAACATGAGTGCACGTGCACCATGTCATTGTAACTTCTGTATTGTTAGCCAATCATGGCTAAAAGGTCAATATAATAAAATAATAAATATATATATAAATGTATAATGTTATGAGATTTAAGCAATTTGACTAAACATTTGTATTTTCATGTTATAATTTGTAGTCATTCTAGAATGAAAAAGCATGATTTATATTTATTTCCTAATTTTTACTCATCTTCAGTAGATGATCTTATAAGAGTTTGAGAAATATTTCAAAGTGAGTACAGCATAGCAGTTCCATGTGCCTTAATACGTGCATAGACTTGTTCAACTCAAACTGTGTGTTTTTGGTGAGTGACGATGATAGTGTTTACATTTACGAGCTTTAATATTGCACAGTTTGTTTAGTTTTAAACATCATTTGCTCAGTGTTTTGTAAAAGGTTTTGTATTGTCATTAATTACAGCATTTTTAATAAGAATTTAAAAACTGTAGTGTATTATAATATTTCCATTTTATAGTTACGAAGCAAGTTTAGTAGATTTGAGTGAATGCATGTTTTTTGTAAATTAGATAGTAACCTTGAGATGGATTTGGGCCTGGGAAAATGGATAATTCCATTATTTAAAGTCTTTGAAGTCCTAAAATATTTCTCCTGTTTAAGTGTATGAATAATGAAACTCTAAACCTAAACCTGCTTGCAGGTGTAAAAGAGTTAAGTACTGTTAACCAAATATGGTTCCATTTTCATGTCAGTTACGTAGTGATTGAAAATGTTAGTAGCATTGGTGTTCTTTTCTTACAGCCAGTTCTTCTACACTGTGTAATTGACATCAGTCCAAGTCCAAGTTCCAGCTGCATTAGAAACATGGTCACCAGCAGGGCTTATCTGCTTGTTCGGTCTCCATTCGCAAAAGATGTCATGCACAGTGATTTCCATCTGAATGATACAGAAACAGGTTTCAGGATGAAATGGGTAAATCTGGATTTTAAGTTAGTGACATAGATGTACATGAGCTCTTGATGTCTTTTACTTAACCCTACCAATATGGGCTGGGTGGGATCCATGAGAGTAATTGATTTTTGATAATGTATGTGTATCTTTACAAAATTTTGCAGATTATTAGCAAACATTACAAGGCTTTCATACACAAAATATCTGGTTTCTGAATTATGTTTTAAGATTTTTTAAGTAATGTTTTGATCATACCTTTTTCTTTTTGCATGTTGAGTATCCAACATGCAAAGTAATTTTGATTTTAAGATTAAAAAGTACTTTTATGCATCAGAACATTTTCAAATTTCACATGCAAAATCTTTATAACTTCCAAGTAATTATCATGTGTTTTTAGAAAAAACTTTATATTTTATCTGTTATTTTCACTACTGTATCTCTGTATGGGTTGGATCGATTTGACCAACCTCGTAAACATCATGTTACATAAGGTATCTAAGTCATCTCACATGTCGCAAAGATGGAAATGCACATTTTTCGGCTAGTTAACTTATACAAAAGCATGTACAATTTATATATACTGTATTACTAAATACATATTACTTGCTCCTGTAATATCTAATTTTAGACACACTGAATGATACATTTGATAAAAAAAAATATGGCGAAGGATGTAATATACAGTTCACTGTTTGATAAATGTTAAAATATACAACATTTATTGTTGCAATCTAAACAATTTGATATTCTTTCTTGCCCTCAACAGTGATGTCACATAGACTATAATTTCTTCACTAATTAAAATTAACACACATAAAGCTGCATAATATACTGTTTAATTATTATTATTGCCCGATATTATTACGGTGGTTTCTAAAAAACTGAAATGGCTAAAATTTCAGTATAGGTATTGATACTCAAATACATAAGTGATTGGCTGTGAAAAAATATGTTTCTTCAGGAGCATTCTATTAAAATACAAACCGTAATGGTTAAAGTTTGTGTTTTAGTAGAATGTTTATGAAGAAGCTGTAAAGAGAAATGCTGAGTGTCCAGTTAAAATGTCTTTTATACATCAATATGCACTACAGAAAGTATTTTAAATAAAGTATGTTTTGTTATTTATGTTAGTCATGCTAGAATTATTTGGATTATCAGCTTGTGGAGTTAATAAATGATAGTTGATCATGATATAACTTTGAGCTTGATCAAATGTGACACTCATGTTGCTGAGTCTCATTGTTTCATTAACACTCAGCTTGTGGAGTTAGTAAAACCTAGTGGATCATTATATCATTTTGAACTTGATCAAATGTGATACTCATGTTGTTGAGTCTCATTGTTTCATTAACACTCAGCTTGTGGAGTTAGTAAAACCTAGTTGATCATTATATCATTTTGAACTTGATCAAATGTGATACTCATGTTGCTGAGTCTCATTGTTTCATTAACACTCAGCTTGTGGAGTTAGTAAAAGATAGTTGATTATGATATCATTTTGAGCTTGATCAAATGTGATACTTGTATTGCTGAGCCTCATTGTTTCATAAACAAATTTTTTAATGAATCTATGACAAACATTCCAAAGGCTGACCAGTATCTAATAATGAAATATTTAACTACAGAACTAATTTTTCTATGTTCAATATTGTTCTCACACATTCAACATTTTACTGGACACTCTTTTGAATAATAAGAAATATTCAATTAACTACATGGGCTACAAAGATGTCGAAATTAAAGAATAGGTCACACAATTGCCAACTTTTTTAGTTTTTATTGTAGGAGGATAGATGATGAAGAGAGCTGACTCTGATGAATAATTCCTTATTAGGATAGATACTAATGGAATTGGCTTGCCATTCCGTTTGGAACTTCACTTTTATGCGAGATGCTCAGTTATGTACTTCACCATAATATAGTTATATCCTGAAACACCAGCTTTAGAATGAAATAACTGCATTTCATGGATCCAAAAGTTTTGGATTCTCCAGGGAACCATTTTTGGTTTATGCATTTTAGTGATGGGGGTGCAAAGGGACTGTGAAACCTTTTAAGTGTAGTGAATGTTGCTATGATTTAAATAAGTTCATAAATAAGCCTAAAGTAAAGATATAGTGTGAGATAACCTAGCCTAGAGCCAACTGCATAAAATTTACCATGAAAGTAAAAATATTGATCCAGTTTTAAACTTAAATTGTTTCTGAATTAAGGTACTTTTAGTTATATCACCAATGTTTTTAATAAACAACAAACCTTTTTTAATCAATGGAGACTAAATTAAGGAATCAACAAATATTTTTCCAGTTTTGTCATTTATACATTTCATTTTATACGTTTAGTACATAGACTAATAACAATATTATGTTATACTTTTGTTGCTAAGCAACAAGACATAAAAAACTACTGTTGGCATGCATTTTTACCAAAATGCGCTGGTTTTTATATATATTAGAAGTTGTTAATCTAACTGCTATACTACAGGGTATATTATGGGGTGGTAATACTTGCCTCATCAGTTTTTATGGGCTGTATGTCTGTGATAAAAGAGCATGTCTGTCTGTGATTTCTGTTTGTAATATAAGGAACCCTTCTTTTCTATGTGGTTTTTGCTAGCTTGCCTCATTAAAAAGATGCGCATGCACATACATATGTGGATAAGTAATAACACCCAGGTGAACACCCTCAGGGTCCGTTTAGTATGGATGCAAATTTTCAGGTTTCTAGGTTCTTTCCTCTTGAAGCTATGACGGTCACACACTCACACACGGACACACCCTTTTATTATTATAGATAGATATTTTGTTTTAGAACATATCAGTTCTGAGATTCATTAAAGAAATGTATAACACTTTGGTTCAGGATGGTAGCATATTTTATGTATAAAGGAATTTTTATAATGTTAATTTTAATATTTTTCTTATTTTATTTTCAAATATTGAGGTACTGCACAAACAACATAATATAGTCAATAGTCATCAAAGACTAATATGCCTTAATCAAAATATTTTTATCCAGAATTTTAAAATATAAGCTATTTTCAATCATGTTTCTCATGTTCCATCTTAAAATTATATTCTTTTCAGAACAGTGAGATAATTTGACAAGGTAACTGTGATCCCTGAGATTATAATTAATTATTTACTGTCTGACCTGTTGCATTGTAAAACAAAAGATATAATATACTTAAACATTTGGAAGAAGCATGGTACAGAAGTATTATTACAAGGAAATAGGTTCCAGTATATAGACTGAATTATAAACTAAATTCTAAAGTTTCCTGAAAGTGATGTAGATATGAAAATATTGAATCAGAGCCCAAGTTAATGAATCGAATTCCCAATCCTGATTTGCAATTGAATCGAACCCCAAAGCTTTGCAGGGCCCTATTATAGAATATTCTATTCTATCTCTGTAATGGGGGAGAGAGAGACCATCCATTTTCCAGAACTTCTTTGAACATGATCCTTTTCCGATTTGATATATCACCTCTTCTCACATAAATAGCTGTTCTGTTCAGTGCTGCCCTCTATATGCAAACTCATTTACTATTCACAGTTAATATTCTTCCTTTCTCTTTGTTGGAGTTTTCAAAATATCTAAATCTTTATTAACCAGATTAAGTAGAGTATGTAGTATTGATAAGGATTTTGAGTATAAAGGTAATGAAGTGTACACTTTTTTCAGAAACAGGGTCATCCATTTTCTCTACTCAATCTAGCCAAAACTATTACATTTGAACATCATAAACCACCTACTATTTCCGAAGATCAAGGCTCACTTCAGTACTTTGAGAATATTGATTTATCTTTTAACCAAACACATTTTAGCTCATAGTCCGCTTACTCTCAAACAAAGAAACTTCCTTGAGTCATCACTGGCAGTCAAAAATATCACAAACCTAGAAGTAATACTTGACCTATATTGATTCTAGAATGTCTGTAAAGGGCCCCCACCTTAGCCTACTTCATCCAAACATATTTTACCTGCACTCATTGTTGCCTTATCTATTCATAATTTTTGATTTTTTTTGTGGCACACATCACAGAGACATCTCGAAAGCTTGCTGAGCATCCACGTCAATATTTATAAGTATATACATCATGAATCATGTCAAACCTGTAGTTTGCCACTTCAGCAGAGCTGATCTTGGCATAGAACACTTTGAAGTGGTTGCTTTGAAACATGCACCTAAGAACAAAGCCACAGGAGAAAGAATTTAGAGAGTTAATTTCTATGTTCGTTCTCTGTAACTCCCAATGGTATGAATGAACATTTCAGTTTCTGACAAACTTATTAGTTTATTTTACATATCAGTTTTCCTCTTTTATTATATTTTGTTTTTTATTTTCATTAGATATTAGTTACCATTTTAAAATACTTAAAAATTGACATACATATCACTTTTAACCTAATTTTTATCACTTAAACCTACTACTTCACTCATGTACATGTATTTCTCAGCAAATGCTTTTATACATACACAAAATATTTTATGTAGTTTTTTTAGCTGTGTGGTTATATTTGTGTACATGTGTATGTGTGTATTTATTATGAATATGCACAACATATACCATTATCTATTTTTACATTTTGATTTTTTAATTTTTACTACTACTAATAGTAACATATTATCTGTAGCTGTTTACTTCACTTATTCTGTCGAGCCATATTGTTGGAGCCTCATGACTTTTCTTGAAGTAATTTGTCATATTAAAGTAGTTTAAGCAGTTACATGAAGATTGGCAAAGAGTAGTTACTTAAAATGTCACCCAATAAAAGTTTTATTTCTACATTGGTAGTTTTATTCTGCTTATTTGATTTTTCTTGAGTTTTAAGTAATTTTTAAAATAAAAATAAGTCAGATAACTTGAAAAAGAACAACAACAGAAATATTTAATGGAAAATTTCTTGTCCAGGTGTTTCCATATCTTTTTTCTTTTGCCACTGTTTGAGTTTTAGCATGTGTCAGTTCTATATTGTTTAGGGTGAATGCACAAAAAGGAAGTATGCTTTCTTGGATGGGCTAACCCCATTTTTGTTATTTTACTGTGGTTATGAGTTGATGTATAATTAGTAAAATTCATTATCATTGTTGATAATGGGTAATACACAGATAGCATTTCGTCATTATATTATGTTAAGGAAAAAAAATTAATGTTGATGTTACTTGAAACAAAATTGCTAAATATGCTACTTAGAAATGTTCTCACTGTATTGACAATTGCAAGATAATTTTCTTGTTGTTGTGTTCATGACAGATATTGTGTGGTTGAAATACTATTATTATAAATTTCTAATTCTTGACAACCCATAAAGGACTAGCTAAATTAAGGATGTGGTTATAAAAAAAATAATAGGCCTAACATAATGTGGTATGACAAGTATAATTAATTATAATCATACCTTGTCAGCTTGTAAAAATCATCAAAGCCATAACAATTGTTGTTGTAACAAATAGCTTATATAAAAAAGTAATAGGCCTAACATAATGTGGTATGACAAGTATAATTAAAAAAGTAATAGGCCTAACATAATGTGGTATGACAAGTATAATTAAAAAAATAATAGGCCTAACATAATTTGGTATGACAAGTATAATTAAAAAAGTAATAGGCCTAACATAATGTGGTATGACAAGTATAATTAAAAAAATAATAGGCCTAACATAATGTGGTATGATAAGTATAATTAATTATAATCATACCTTGCCAGCTTGTAAAAGTCATCAAAGCCATAACAATTGTTGTTGTAACAAATAGCTTATATAAAAAAGTAATAGGCCTAACATAATGTGGTATGACAAGTATAATTAATTGTAATCATACCTTGCCAGCTTGTAAAAGTCATCAAAGCCATAACAATTGTCGTTGTAACAAATAGCTTATATAAATAGTGTTCCAATCTCTAAGATCTTTGTTGTATCCCAGCAGGCTCGAAAAGCTCTGGATTGAGCGAAACGTGTTGTTAGCACTGGATATGATGAATATGGTGTGGTTGAAATACTGTTATTATACACTCTTCTCATTCTTGAAAATCTCTAAGGGACTAGATAAAGAATTTAATTGTAAAAAAACAAATAGGCTTAACAGTATGTGTTATATACATGTTTCTGACAATTGATAGTTTCCTTGTAATGAGAAATGCAGTAGTTTCTGCATTTATTTGCTCTTAAGCAGTCTGTAAACAATGAATACTGGGGAATGTAGCTTATGCAATAGTTAATGTCCTGACTGTAAGTTGATCTTTGTGTTTTCACATTGATGGCTACAGGGCAAAAGTTTCAGCAGTCAAACTTTGATAACATATTTCTTGAAGTTGTTAGTTATACTTGTACAGTGTCTTAATCTCCTGCATCTTGGAAAGTTAGTTTTATTATCATTTGGATATTATCACATCATTGAAATATCACAAGTTTATAGTAAGCTTTTGAAGTAAATGTATGCCACTTAACCATTTAAAGAAGTTTAATGTTTTTGAATGATGATTGAAAATATTTACTGCCCTGAGATAGTGAGTAAGATGTCTAGCTTGATAAAAATACCCATGCACATTAAATAGGTATATTGCTTTAACTAAGATTTTATTATCAGATTTTGTTTTGACCTAGTTTAGAATTATAATAACTGATGGTGAGGGTGTTCTTTGAAACTTTTGTAACCCAAAGAAGTTGGTAGAAATAAAAACTAGATCAGGCTTTTGAAATTTACACTAACTTGAAGCTTGTGAAAAAAAAAGTAAAAAACACCAGTAAACTTTACAACTAGTAATATCCTGGTAAATAGCACTGAGAAAATAATTGTGAAAAAATAAGTTATTAAAGATGATTTTAGGTTAATTATGTAACATTCACTGTACTTTGTTTGGTTTTGAAAGTTTTATCACCTTTGATGCAGTAAGTAATAGTATTCTTATAATAGAAAAATAACTAGTTTGTACATGTTCAATAGGTATGTTTACAGTTGAGATTATCGTATAACCCTTTTCTGCTAGTGTAGAACACTACTGTTTCAAAAGAAAGTTAAAAATAGAAGGCCTTGAAAATACTTGGGTGCAGTTAAACTAGGCAACAAAGCATACAAATGATATCATTCACACCAGTTTCTGTATTTCAAAATAATTTTTTTTGCAATTGAGTTTAAGAAGAGAGTATATTGGGGCTTAAAAATAACTTACAAATTATACGGGTTATCTCTCTTTGGTTACTCACAGGGTTACGGACGAGGAGTGGAATTCTCTGAAACTAGTATAACCCAATAACACATATTGATCAAAGTATAGATTGAACTGGACCTCCCTTGAACTTAGACTTCGAAAATAAACAATTTTTGGAATACTAAATTTGTTTATTATTCACATTTTTGCCAGGAAAAATGGCAACCAAAGCACAAGTTCAGACAAGTTCATGGCTACATCTGAAACCTCCTTGCACATGATTAATTCTATGTAGGATGTTCAAAAGTATGACCACCAGAAAATCTGTTTATTTGGGCCCAGGAAGGAGGAAGAACTTGTAATGTGGTCTATCAAGAAGTACTCAGAGTATCAACAAACACTGAGGCTGTAGAGAGGAATTAGTAAAAGTAATAAAGTAAAGTAAAATAATTGTAACACCATTTCTTTAAAGCAGGTGTGAAATAAAGTAGTTATTGATAAATTATATGTAAAATACATTATGTATATAAATACAAATTCTTGATTTAATTTATTAGTTCAAGCCCTACATTCACTCCTTATGTTTCTGGACATAGGGGAGGTGCCTCAAATTGTGTTTGATTTAAAATCAAAAAGGTCAACCGCTTCCTGAAGGCCAGTCTTATAGCCCCAGTTTCTTCTGATGAAGAGAAGACCACATCTCTCAAACACTCAGGTTTTATTTTAAACTAGTGAAAGTACTTAGCTTCTCTTGGGTTATTAGGTTGATATATTCTAGATGATTATGTCAGTGTGTGTATTGTGAACCTATTTTAGCATCCCACAGGTGGAAATAGTCTTCAACTTGGAGGAATTCTAAAAAAAAAATATTACATGTGAAAAAATTCACAAATTAACCCTAAATTTATCTGTTGAAAGATATGTCCCATTCTCTTAGATAATTCCCAACCAGCTACCTTCTTTATAGAATAATTCCCTGCAAATCATAAAATTTTTATCAAATCATCCCAAAATATATGACTCAAATCGAATCTCAAATTGAATCAGCTGTGCATACATAGATTATAGGATATATAGGGGAGTTAAATTTTAAATTAAACAGAAGATAGTTTATTTATGTAGAGTTAGTTACAGTTAATAATGAATATAAAAGTAAATCTTTATGAATTGGGTTGTTCATTTTGGTGAAGAGTAAAAAACCGCAATAATGCCAAATCCATCAAGATATTCCTACAATAAATCTACAAGTTCTACGTGGATCTTCAAAGCATCAAGGTATCACAATCGAGTGCCAGTAAGTGAAGTGTTGAAACAACATCTCCCAATGAACAGAACAACTGTGTTATAATATCCACCTCCTCCAATATGAGGACCTGGTCAATGGTAATGGATAAAAAGCAACAGCATGAGTACAATAAAAAGCAAAAACTGGAAGCTGTTACTACAATTATTAAAAAGACTGAAGCCAGTGAAAATCAGGAAAAAGAAATTTGCCAGTTGAAGTGACAAGAAAGGCACAGATATTAGTGATTCAATGATGTGATTAGTGATTCAATGATGTGATTAGTGATTCGATGATTTGATTAGTGATTCAATGATTTGATTAGTGATTCAATG
>NW_013669117.1:21739-36238 GCF_000517525.1 Limulus polyphemus
AAAATCATAAATTACTATATCAATACCATAGAATTCCACTATAATTTATCAAGCTTAGTAATGATTAAGCTGTATTTGGGTCTAAAAAATATGAAATTTTGAGCTCACTAAAGTTTTACTTTACAGCTTGGAATCTAGCATGAAAAGAATAAATTTGTCGACCGATTACCTCAAAGAGGCTGAGAAAACCACTAGGGGGACATTCTGAGCTTTCAATTAGTTATTCACGTGTCATAGACAGAAGTAGGTGTATGTAACTGTTTCCAAAAATGGAAAGAAGTGGGTGGGACCACTGTGTTTGATTCAGTAAATGTAGCGATATCTCAGCAAATAGAAAAAATAGGAAGTTCTTATTTTATATTCTAGCTTGTCAATATTGGTAATTTGAGTATCTAAGTCACAAGAAACTATGGACTTTATATTTGGACATTACAAACATTTAACTTGAGCCAGTGCTGCATTCAATGCACCACATGGCACATAGAAATCAATATTTAGAATTTCTTTTTTAATCTTTACTTTTAAATTAAGAAATTAACTGATGTATAATACTAAAATTTGAATTATAATGTACAAATTGATACCCAACTTACTGACATACATTCATAAAATAGTAGTTCAATAAACTTTTGCATGCGAGTTAACAAATGAAATTACATGGCCTTTGACCTGTGACCCCTGTTGATAGGGTTAATAAAGGTCATTAAACTTTTAAAATAAAAAAATATTTTTTAATATGTAGCTCTTAATAACTGTTCTGCATTGCCATTAGTACTAGAAGCTCACCAAGTAACTCAAGTGGTTTTTCTTTTGTGCAGTTGATCTCAATTACAAGCAGTATTCTATACTCTCAATATATGTGTGGTTGTATTTATGTATGTATTATTCTTATGAGACCACGAATTATAAGATTGCCATTAAGGTATAATTCCTGTAATCGTTTGTATAAAACACTTACCAACTTTTATCTTTTTTTCTACATCCAGTATTTGGGTACACGTTATGATGGGAGTAACTGATTGTTGTCTAGTTTGATTATTATCATTTTTAAATTTAACAGAAAGTGATAAAGGTTTCACAAGATTATTAAATTCAACAGAGAGTGATCGTGGTTATTACAAGATTATTAAGTTCAATAGAGAATGATCAAGATTATCACAAAATTATTAAATTCGACAGAGTGATCGTGGTTATCACAAGAATATTAAATTAAACAGAGAGTGATCATGGTTATCTTAAGACTTAAATTTAACAGAGCGTGATCATGGTTATCACAAGATTATTAAGTTCAGCAGAGAATGATCAAGGTTATCATAAGATTATTAACCTCAACAGAGAATGATCAAGGTTACCACAAGATTATTAAATTCAACAGAGTGATTGTAGTTATCACAAGAATATTAAATTAAACAGAGAGTGATCATGATTATCACAAGACTATTAAATTTAACAGAGAGTGATCGTGGTTATCACAAGATTATTAAGTTCAGCAGAGAATGATCAAGGTTATCATAAGATTATTAACTTCAACAGAGAATGATCAAGGTTATCATAAGATTATTTGTGGATGTTGTACAAAAATATGACATTGACATTAAAGTGAGGTCAAAGTAGTACTAGTGTCATGCTGAAACAGTGTCTCATTTTCAAACTTAATTGTGTGTTAGTTTCTTATGGACAATAAAAAAATATAGCAGAATTATATTTTATGGAAGTAAGAACATTGTTTCTAATAGTAAGTATCGTATTTGTTTTCCAGAGTATTCATACTTTTGTTATTTTCTTGTCGGTTTATTTGCAGGTTCAACCCCTCATGCTTACTAAGGAGTTGCTTAAGAAAATACAAAATAGTATTCTTATAGTAGAAGTCTGGGATAGAGATATTAATGATGAAGATAAAGTAAGTGAAAAATATTTTTTTTGTGTAACATGACAAGGTATTAAAACTATTTAAATCTTTAAATTTCTCAACATCATCAAACTACGGATATTTTTGATAAATATATATCATTTTCATTTGAGTTAAAAAAATGTTTATTTTCTTTAATTTGCTTAAAACATTTTATACATTGCTCATGTGATACAAATTACTTTTCCAGAATGCCATCAAATGTTATGAATATCAGAATGGGTTGTGTAATGAAAAATTAACTTTAATAGTATATTACTTTTAGGCTTACGGAACAAATTAGTTTATGTTGATAATATTTAAATGTTGTTTTTTTATCACCATAAGCTACTTTTGTATACTGCAAGAAATCAGTTTAAAAGCAGTATTTGTACTACTAATTAATTTCTCTTTACTGTTTAGCAGGACATTATTAATGAATAATAATAACTTTCAGTCAGAGCATGATGTATACTTATTAAAAACTGAAAACATCCTGTCAATCAGCTATTTAAATATACTTAAAAAACAACCTAAAGGTGGCAGGAGTTTAGTTTAAAGGAAGAGAGAACAACATGAGAGTTGTTGGCTCTACCAACTTGGGTGTTTATCGTTCCCCTTCAACCTCGCGCATGAAAATGTTTCTGAATCATGGTTAGTTGTATTGACAGAAGGCTGTGAAGGAGTTTGGAGAAGACACAAAGACCTTGACGTTGAAGAACTTCTTTTCCATTGTGTTTGATTGTTGTTTATTTTATGTTGATGATGTGAAGAAGTGAGAGACCATGTCTCTTGTGACTGAAGTATCCAGTTCCAACATATACTACCTAGTATTTCAGTTTGTGTTAGCAACAATATATGGTGAAAGGTTCCGGTTGGTATTGGACTTATTAAAATATCAAATTCGATTCATAACCTTTTGAATTGATTGAGCAAACCATCGTGATAGGGGCCCTTTTCGGGGGGGCTGGGGGCTGGGACCAATGACCCGATGAATTTTGATGTGTGTGTGGTGGGGGGGGAGGGGGAACTGGAGTACCCGGTGAAAACCCACTTTCACAGGACAGATGCCGAATAATCTATCTGTTCTGTGCCCTGGCAGTTAGAGAAAACATGACACAATCTTCAAACCTCAGGAAGTGTGGGTGATTGTTTATTCTTTGTTTTTCTGTTTGCAAAACAACTTGTATGGTGATGTGTATTTGAGAGGAACGCTTGTGATTTTGTGTAATGCAGCTGTAAGTTTGTGTCTTTTTTCTACTTTGTTGTAGTACTGGTAGACAAGCTCAGTTAGTTTATTTTTTTAAAGTAGTTAGGTTGCTAATTTTATGTATAAAACTTACAGGGGTAAATTTTGGAAGCCTTATGGCTAATGTAATTGCTCTATTTTGTTACAGTTGTAATTTTTTGAGGTTATTGTCTGAATGTTGTATGTTATCTGACAGCATTATTCAATTAGGGGGCATATAAATGTTTTATATATTCCTAGAGTTGTGTCTGGTGTGCAGCCTGTATGTTTTCCAGCAATGGAGTCTGATGTAGTTGGTGCGTTTACTAATTGACGCATGTATGTTTTTAACATGCTTATTCCATGTGTGGCGTGTGTCAAAGATGATGCCAAGATATTTAATATTATTGCTCATTTTTATTTCTCTCTCTCTCCTAACTTTCATTTGATTTTCATCAGGGTTTTTATGTGTTTTTTGTAATTTTTTGAAAAAGGTGATTGCTTGTGTTTTTGTTGGGTTTAATATAACTCGCCATATGTTACACCATTCTAGAATTAAATTCAGTGATTTTTTTTTATCTCGGTTAGTTCCCAATAGTAGGTTTCTTGATATGCTCCAGACAGCTATATTATCGGCAAACTGAGAATGATATGTATATGTTAGATTGGGGAATGGGATGTAATTTCGAAATATGATGTTTCGGCGTGGCAAAAGAAGTGATCTTTGTGGCACTCCTGTGGTAATATTAAATGTTTTGGATAGTGTATCATTAACTTGGGCTGTTCTATCGACCAGAAAGTTAGATATCCGTCTAATTATGTTTTTTTTTAATATTCAACTGTTTTAGTTTATATTTGATGGCATTGTGCCAAACACTATCAAAAGTTTTTTTATCATCTAAGAATACACCTATGGTAGCTTTATTGTCATTGAATGATTTATAAACAGATTCTGTTAATCGTGTGAGATGGTCTGTTGTTTGTCTGTTTTTTCTTGATGCATTTTGGATGTTTGATAATAAATTATTTGTTTCACAGAAGAGCAGCATTCTGATAGATATTATTTTTTCCATTAGCTTGCGAAGATAACAACAAACTAATAGTGAAGAAGTTATCAGGGTTAGATTTATTGGTTTGTTTTTTGGGTATTATGGTGATTATTGCTTTTTTCCATGTTTCTAATCACCAATTAGAAGTGATAGATTGATTATGTTCGTGAGGTGAAATAGGAGAAGGTCTGAAGCTTTTTTTCAGGACAATATTTCTTATCCTTTCATGATGGGGAGCTGAATTCTTGATGTTTTTATGTTAACTTTTAGTTCTTTGAGTGTGATCTTTCTATTTATTGAGTTATGTTCGATTGTTGGTGAGTTATGTAAGATGTTGGATGGGAAACACTGGGTGAAAATTGTTGGATTTGTGTTGATGTAATTATTTACCTGGCTGTGGTTTTGAGTGATAATGTTCGGGAAAGTTAGGTTGCTAAAAGAAGTTTTGTAATAATCGGCTAGTAGAAATGCTTTGTCTCAATCTGTTTTAGCTGTAATGTTGTGTTTTATTTGGTGAAGTACAAAATTGTTAATTTTGTTAGCTGACAGGGATTTAAATTTTTGACAATTTACTTTAGGTTTACTTTGAGAGACTTCTAGGTATTTGCAAAGGTCCAGCAAGTTGGTCTCTTTTAATGTTGTGTTTTATTTGTGTGTGTAGTCTGTTTATCTGAGTTTTAAGGTTAAGATCACTTAAAATGTAATGTTGTCTTTTGAGATGTCTTTTCCATAATTAAAGAATGTATCTTGGGAGTTAATGTCCAGTGATTACTTGAGTATTCTTTTGAAGCTGAGGTGGTGGTGTCACTGTAGATTTGCTGATAGCATTAGTTACGTTTTTCTACATAGGTGTCAAGTTCGTATTTATTGTTTATGCGTGTGATTATTGGTGGTAAGTGAGCATTAAGTGATTCATTAAATGAGTGCCAGTCGGTTTTAGTGTAGTTGTAGACTGGTGGGAGGTCTCATGGTGTCAGGAGTCTCTGTGTGTGAAGCATGCATGATATAGGTAAGTGATTGCTTGAAATTTCTTGTGTTTTTGTTAATAAGTTGGTTGAGACTATTATTAAATCTAATATGTTGTACGTGTTTGTAGGTGAGTTGTAGTATCATTAATAATCTGCAGGTTTTTCATATCTAATAAATCACGTATTATTTCTCCTCTTTGTGAATTTCCATTTACATCTTTATGTGGGGTATTCAGATCGCCTATATTTAGGGGTTGTGGGGCTTTTAGACATACATTGTTGTAAATAGTTAGTGTCAATGTTTTTTGATGGTGAACAGTAGATAGCTATAATTGGCATGGATATTCTATTATTTATGTGGATGTTGCAGAAATTAGTTTCATTAATATCAGTTTTAAAATTCTCTTCTATTGATGTAATGTTAGTTATGCTATTGTTGAAATACAGTACCATGCCTCTATTATTTTGACTATATGGTAGGTGGAATGATTTAAATCCTGGAATATTTATGTTTTGGTTTTCCTTGACTAGTGTTTCTCATATTATTAGAATGTCAGCTTGGACTTGTTTGTTTAAATTGTGAATTTCAAATTTTTTGCTTATTAAATCACTTTGATAATTAAAGTGTAATATTTTTACCGTGTCTGTGAATTTTGTGCTTGTTGTGCTCAATTTTTAATTTTATGTGATATATATGGTGTAGTTTGGAGTTTGGCATGAGAAAGTAGCATCTGACTGTTGAACAAAAGTTTTGTAGAAATTCTGTTAATGTTGAAGATGATTCACATAGCGATGTTGGTAGAGCTGGGTGTGTTTGGGCAGCTGTTTTGTTGTAAGCTGGTGCATATGTGGCTGTGCTGGTGTTTCTTGGTGCTGTAGGCTGAGCTAGTGTAGCAGGGTTGGGATGGTGTTGCATGTTTGTGTGTTGTGGTGGTGTTTCAAGAAGTGGTTGGTGTTGTTGTTGGGATAGAAGTGGATATTGTATCATAGATGGAGGTGGTTGTGTGTTATTAGTTTTGTATAGAACTCTATCCCTTATTAGCTGGAACTAAGGACAAGCTCTAAAGCTAGCAGTGTGTGGGCCCTAACAGTTGGCACAAGTAACCTGGTCTTACCCATTCGGGCACTGGGCTACCTTGTGTTGACCGGCACATGTAACACATCTTTGGGGAGCAGTGGAATATGGTTTACTGTGCTCGAACTTCTGGCAGTTGTAACATTGTAGGATTTGTCTCGCTGGAGTCTTTGCTGGTTCTGTATAGTGCTTTTTAAAAAAGAGTGTACAACCATCATTTAGTAGTTACTTTAACTAGTGGTGCTTTCTGTTTGGTTATGAAGGAAATGATGCATTCTACTTTAGTGATAGTGTAACATAATGTTTTAAGCTCGTTACTGATTTTGTTATCTTCACTGTTGATGTCGATTCCTTTGATAATGATGGCTGGTTGTGAAGTGGTGTTCTTTGGCATGTGAATTGTGGCTTTGCTTTCAAAGGCAGTGTTTGGCCAGTGGGCTAAAATGTGTGCATACTTCTTAGAGGAGCTGCACTTGAGTAGAATTCCTCCTTTTGGAAGTTTTCATATGTCTTTTAAAGTTTAAATTAGAGAATAGTTTCCTTATCTTAGTAACAGTCTGTGGTATTCTCAGTGACTGTGGAATTCCCTCAATGATTAAGGAGGGAATGTTGTATTGTTTGTCCTTGGTGTTGGTGGATGTTGTGTTTTGAGTGTTTGGTGTTGACTTACCACTAGGCTTATTACTATAATCTGAAGTTTTACTTACCAGTGCAGTCTTTTTTTTCTTTTCTTTTTAATGGTTGTGAATCCATCATTGTTGTCTTTTTTGTGGACACGATTGTGGATTTGAGTTCATTGTGGAGTCAGAGGCAGTTAAGTCCTTGGTTGAGGTGTAGTCAGAGGCAGCATCGTTCACAATTGTTTCCAGCATCGAGGTCAGTATTTCAGGAGACATGGATTTGCCCGCAGATCTGGTTGTAACACCCGGTCTGGTCTTAGTAGAAGTATGGCTAGTCATTGTTTTAATGGTCCTGATAAGGAACAAGGGTAAAAACCATATAAAAAAATTATATCTCACTTTGGTTGAGAGCTATGAAACATCTCATATGCAGCATCTCATCCTCTTCTTCTCCTACTGCAGATGAGGTTTTGTCTCTTTAGAGGATGTGGGCTTCTCTCAAAGTCCTCATTCCTCTTGGTTGTGACCAATTGCATTATCTTCAGTGGGTTTTTGATTGACTAATGGAGCCTTGTTCAGGATCTTTTAGATTCACCTCTTACCCTTCCTTCTCACTTACAGAATGACTTTTGACTGGTGGTTGGATCAGAACAATACTACCATGGGTGTTCCTCTTCCTCATCTGGATTGTCACCTTTTTATGGATGCTTCTCTTTCCAGTTGGGAAGTATATCTTGACACTCAAGAGGTTTCCTGGTAATGGACTTTTTCTGAATTTTCTCTCTGTAGCAATATCTTGGTACTTCTTGCTGTTCATTTGGTAGTACTTCACTTACGTTGGGCTCTTCAGGGTCAGGTGGTGATGGGTTACTCCAACAATTCTTAGTTTCCTGTCCAGTTCGTCTTTCCTCCGTCACAGTTTACCAGTCAGTGTAATTGATATACGTTCTGCTTTTGGTCTGTTATCAGAGATTATAGTCTTTTCCATCGTACTGTTCCTCATGTAATATCCTTTTTGACTTGGATTTTTGACAGGGGCCTCTTGGTTTCTTCTGTTGTGGGCTATAGGGTGGTCTGCAACTTTTTGGTTTACTGAATTTGCTTCTGTGTTCCAGTCACCCATATTGTCCATCTAATTACACACCTAATCCATAACCTGTAATTCCAGCCTTCCTTCCTTCCCTCCCTGATTGGAACCTCAATGTGGTCCTTTATGCTCTAACCCATATACCATTTCAATCTCTATCTTCATGTTTGTTATGTCACCTTTTTTCGAAGTCCCTGTTTCAGTGGATGCTGTTCAGATGTGTTTGCGATTGATGTTTGCCTCATTTTGTTTCATATTTCCTATGTTCTCCTTTTTCCTGATCATTTCTTTATGGCCAAAACTTCAGCTACTTGAGAAGGTAATTCTGTTTTTACCCCAATTTCTCTTCTCATTCATATCCCACCTTTATGACCATTTCGATCCTGACTGCCTCATTTGCCTACTCAGGGCTCTCCGAATGGTATATGACATGCACTACTCTCCACCTTGGTTCATGTGTCCATTTGTTTATTCCATTTAATCCTAATCTTTCTCGTGACCTTTCTCCCATTATCCTTACAGGTTGGATTTGCCAGTTAATTTGCCTGGTGTATTCTTCCCTTTCTCTGGATGACTGTCCCTTTTTTCATGTTTCTTCCCATCAAATCCATCACCTGACCACATCCCTGGCTGCACATTTCTGTCTTCCCTTGGAGGACATCATCAGTGCTGGTATGTGGACCACTCCACATATATTTGTCTCACAACCTCCATCATATGGCTGTTTCCTACTCTATGGGTTTCTGCTTACCTCCTGTCACCATTTTTTGCTCCTCTGTTTCTCTAGAGTGGTAAGTACTCCATTAATTTTATTTTTCTTTACAGGGAGACTTTCTTTCATGTTTGGATAATGCTCTGTGGCAAGTGTTGCTTGACCAGGTATACTTAATCTTAAATCTGCACTGTAAGACTTGTGACCATATAGCATGCTCAATGACTGTGATGTTGAGGCTCTTCCTACAGCGGACTTGATGTAAAATTCCAGATGCCGGCAGGTGTTAGTTGAGTGACTCTGTCAATTGTATCCTCTGTGCATCAATATGCATTGTATACAATATAGTAACATGTCACAAGGTCATGTTACACACTCAGTTGAGATGGGGTGTTCTGCAGGACTGCTCGTAGATATACCTTACAGTCTTTTGCTTCATAAATATGTTTGTCCTGGACTGTAAACTCAAGGACTATCATGACTAAAACAGACAGGAATTACTGACTCTCTCTGATGATCTGTGACATTGAGGCTGTTCCTACTGCAGTCCTGATGTACAATTCCAGATGTCACCAGGTATTGGTTGATATACTTCATGAACATGATCGCTCTGCTTTTCCAAATGGAGTATGTTCTTAGATTTTGAGATGGTGGACCATGGAGGCTTGTCCTGCTAAATGTGCACAATGCCATTTAGTACTCCTCCATATATTGCAGTGGATCTGGTGTTGGTTGTAGCTGGATAAGGCACGACTTCCCACATGTGTAAGGCTGGGTACCCTCTTCCAACTGCAGACTGGACAAAAAATTCCCAGTGCCACCAGGTTTCCAACCAGAGAGGAACACCCACCTGGGCTCTCCTCCTTCCTACCATTTGCTCGATGTTGGTTTCTGGTGGATCTGATGTTGGTTGTGTTAGAGGTAGGCACATGCGGAAGAGGTTTTTTTTTTTGTATGAAAGCTCCTCTTCCATGCTGCTTCCTGTTTTTGGGGTGAATGATAGTGGACTTCATTTAAGTCCTGTTCTAATTTTTTTCCATTTTTTTAGTACTCTTTAATGATGTCTTCATTTAATATATATTTTTTTACTTATAGCTATTCAGTAGATCAGTAATAAAACACATTAGCAAAATATGAAGATCTAGAAACCAACAAGAAATTGTGTTCAGTATCTTAAAACTAGCACAAAGTGTGTGTGGTGCATCTAAAAAGTTCTTTAACTATGGGTAGCATTTTGAAATTTTTACAAACCAAGACAAAAAAGTATGCAACAAAAAGAACACAAAATATGTGGAATATCTATAAACTAATATAAACTATCTGTGACATCTGGGAACCTAAACAAAATGTTTTAATATCTCGAAACCAGCACAAAATATCTCTATTTTCTAAAAACCAGCGCAAAATAGTTACATCTATAAACTAGCACAAAACATGTACAGCATCCAAAAACTGATACAAAACATTTGCAGCATCTAAAATTGAGTGCAAAAATCAGCAAAAAAAAATGCCAGTATGTGTAAACCAACATGAAATATCTACTTACAAATAAGCACAAAGTACGTAGAGCATTTAGAAACCACCGAATAATGACTGAACTATCTAGATATTAGTACAAAATGTATTTGGCTTATAAAAGTCAGAACAAAATGGATAAAGTACATGTATCTAGTTTCTAACATGAAATGTTTACAACAACTATGATGTTCTTAGTGGTTGGGTAAAAAAAATACTTATCGAGATGAATCTTTGTCATGAAGTTTTAGATTAGGTAAGGAAAATTTGATATTTTACCAATGTCTTGGAAAAGGTTTGAATGTATACAATTTGTATACTTATATGAAGGTATATTCTTAAAATACATGAATTATTATTTTATATATATGAATAGAATCATAGTATGGGTCGATTGAATAAATAGGAGAATAAGGGGTGATGGGAAGACTCAGAATTAATTTGTGTTGTATTTTGTTATGGAAAAATACTTCAAGGTCAGAGAATAGCTAGGGAATTTTGTTTTGTCTTGAATATGCATCTAGAAATATGTATGAACTATCCATACATCAGTAGAGACTATGCAAGGTATCTAGTATGTTTGTGTACATTTTCAAAAAGTCAGCATATATGTATGCAATATCTGAAAATTAGATTAGCATATAATAAATGTAAGTGTTCACCCTTCTGTAAGTCCTTTATTTGATTTTAACTTTTTAAGCATATTTTTTGTGCTTTTTTGGATTAATGTATTGAGGTTTTTTGTACTTTTTTATTTTCAGAAGTAAAGAAACATATTTCACAGAATGTTTTAATTTAGTATTTCAGTATAATAAATTTGAAATTAGTACTGTCTAAGTACTTACCAAAACAAATGGTTTTAATAAATAATAAAAAGTTAAGATCTTAAAATAATCTCTTAAAGATACCCTACTATAGTTATTTTTATTCCATTGTTTTAGTCCCCCGGTGGTACAGCAGTATGTTATTAGACTTATGATGCTGAAATCTGGAGTTCGATTCCCCGTGGTGGACACAGCTGTTAGCCCAAAGTGGCTTAACCCTAAAAACAAACATTTACTTTCATATTAATTTTGCTACAAACTGGATTTCAATACCCATGGTGGGCAGAATACAAATAGCCCATTATATAGCTTTGTGCTTAACTTCAAACAGACAAATCTGTGGTTTTAACAAGTAATATAAATTAAAATCTTAAAATGACCTCTTTAAAGATACCCTACTGTAGTAATTCTCTTTCTCTTAGGAAATTGTTTGTCCATCACCATCTGCTATTTCTAAAAAGTGCAAATTTTCTGTTTTTGATTTTATTTTATTTTGCTTATTCCATAAAAAAATAATTTGTTAATCATCTTTTAAAGAGAAAAGTTTGATAAAATGCTTTCATCCACATAAACTGAACCCCTGTCAAAACATAATAATAACTTGGTAAAACAGGAAAACCCTTTTCTGAAATCATACTAAGAAGTGTGTTTATTAATTATTATCTTTCAAAATAATTTTCTAATTAATTTTTGACAATATATATATATTCCAACACCTAGAATAACATTAGAAGTCAGGTTAGTAGTTCTATACTTTCCTGGATGATCTTTGAACTCTTTCTTTTGTAAAAAGATTAGTTAATATCTATAAAAACCAACATTCAAAACAATTATGTTTGGAAAACACAAAATCTATGACCAGTGTATCTTGTATGTAGTAAACACATAATCATATGAACCAGAGTTTGATAAGATTTTTAATTTGTTTATATTATCTTTTTGCTCTTTTGTGTAGTACTTTTGGATTTTGATTCTTTTGTTATTTTATAATTAGCTTATAGGTCTTGGTAAGGTTTCTCTACAAGACCTGTTTTGGAGTTTTCAAGATCCTATTGTTATGGAAGATCTTCAGCATAAAAAGGTAAGATTCAATCTATGGATTTACTTGTAATTCCTCTTCTTCTTGCAGTATTTACGTAAAATAAAATTTTGATAGTTGGCTTATATGTTTAATATGTTATATGTTTATACCTCTCTTATAGTTATGAAAAGTAGTTTAAAGCAAACTTTCTTTAATGGTTTAGACTAGAAAAGTTTCCCTTTCAATTATATAAATAGTAAACATGTTTAAATTACAATAGTAACAAATGTTCCGAGGCTATGTTTAAAATATACAAGTTCACTATGTGATACAAAGTTAATAAGTGGTGATAACAGGGGAACATCTAAATAAAAAAATGCTTTATGAAACAACTATCAAATACAATCAGAAACTTAATTTTAAAGCATAGTGTTTCTTTCTTGTGCCTGTATCTTACATTCAGTGTCAATAATGTTAACAGTAATTTTATAGTGTTGGTATTTAATGAGGATTACATATACTTATAATATCTGATAATGAATAGTAAAGCCATGGCAACAATTGTTGAAGCCTTGTACTGTCAGTTTCAGTTTGTGTTTTAGTGAATTAGTGTCTAAATAAATATAAACAACATTTTGGTGTTATGAGGTCATTTATTTCTAGTATAGAGACACTATTAAGTTTAAGCCTTTAAATACAAAAGTACTTAACCATTCAGCATGAAGAAAAGCTGCAACGTATACTTAGAAATTTAAGAAAACAAAAAAATTATCTCTGATAACACTTTAATGAATTCTATCCTTCACGCTCATCACCTGGTATTATGTTTGCCTTCCCAAAATTCACAAACACACAATTCCCAAATCAGACCTATCCTTTACAATATCAACAACTTTACTTACAAACTTGCCAACTTCCTAGTTCCTATTTTAAACCCCATAGGGACAAATGTTTATCTTGTCAAAGGTTCCTTTTCTTTTACATGTGCAATTTCTCAATTTCTGGACATTGACCAATAACAGCAAGCTCTGACATTGAACCTCTTTAGAAGAAATGATAAAAATATATCTTATATTTCCTAGTAATGATAATTTGAAGGTTGGATTAAACAAAGAGTAACTTGCACAACTATTAAACCTAGCTTTAAAAGAAAACCGTCTTTAACGGTCAATTGTATGACCAGATAGATGGTGTTACTATGGGTTCACCACTACGACCGTCACACCTGACCTGACACTCCTCCTTTACAAAAGGTGTGTAGCTGGTATGTTATTACTCTTCCTTAACCATGAACACATTGACAAATTCTTCCACCTCTTAAATTCTCAACACCCTAATATAAAATTCACTTATAAAATTGAAACTCAAAACAAACTTTCTTTTCTTGACGTTCAAAAATAAAGCAACGAATTTAGCACCCCTGTTTACAGAAAGAAAACTTTTACTGGTTTGCTCATATTGTGTGAAAGTTTTCTGTCAAAATCATTCAAACTAAGCTTAGTCTTAACTCTTCATCACAGGGCCTACTTTGGATTACATCTCTACTCATAGAGAAATAACTTTCCTTCAGAACACCTTAAGAAAAAATGGATATCCTTCACCTGTACTAGAAGACTTAGCTTGTAATTTTCTAACTAAGAAATGAACTCCAACAAATAATATCCAATCATGTTCTAAATTTCCTCTAACACTTGTTATTCCTTACCTTGGAAAACAAAATCTTATTGTCAAGACGCAACTCAACAAGCTTTTCAGGTCTTTTCACACCCAGATGTATTGACTTCAAATCATCACTTTGTGTCAGTGGCTTTTTTAGAACTTTTATGTTCAAACCTTTTATTACAATGATCATGAACTGTTGATAAAAGAAAGTCTACATATTGTGAATGAAAATCAGTAAAAATTCAAACTCATTCTTCCTTGTTTTGTTCAACTGGCTTTTTTTTTCTTCAATTAAATGTTTTATAATAACCTAACACTACTCATTGATTTTTATGATAGTAATTATACAAAAGACTGTTCAATTCCCTATTTTCACCGACTGAAGATGGAATATGTGTAATTCCAAATATTCATTAAAGATATTAACATTTGTTGCCATGGTTCTACAATTCATTACCAGGTTATTTTTTCCCACCAAATATATCAAATATTCTCTGTATTAGATTCCTTTGAAAGGAGTGGATGGACGTGTATCCATCGTCAATCCATTATCAGGGGTTACCAAAGGAGAAATATACATGTTTCTGGCAGTGGGAACTTTGGAGCAGGTAATACTAAAAGGTTTTGTGTTATCTCTTTCAGCACGGGCTTGGTCCCCGTGACCGACCTCTTAACCTTTTTGTGCTTGTTGTAGTTTTCATGCTATAACTTTTAAGTTAGTAAGCATATGTTCATGAATTTGGCAGATTATCATTAAATTACCAAGGCTTTCATATGCAAAATATAAAATTTTTTCATTAAGTCTCAAGGTTTGTCAAGCAATGTTTTTCTCACACCTTTTTTTTTTCTT
>NW_013669117.1:37192-42202 GCF_000517525.1 Limulus polyphemus
GTTATGTAACTCACGTGAAATTTCTTTCCAAAAATGAAACTAGTGGATGAAATTGTTTTAAATTTGATAAGAACTTTTATTTATTTTTATTTAGTTTGTTTTATTTATTTCCTAAAATATGTAGTTTCAGAAAAATATTTAATTTTGATTTTTTCTGCTATTTCTAATAAAAATTCATTATTCAATTATTATTAATAATTAATTTAATAATTATTTGCAATTGGACTCTGAAAGTTCATCCGCAAGGTGATTTTCATTTTGAGTATAAAAATACTATTTATTATCTTACAGTTTTCATATTTCATTTGTATAATCTCTAAAACCTCCTAAATTAATTTCAGAAGTTTTTTTAAGGTAAATATTTATATTATATTTTCCATTTTCTCTACTATGTCATTAACTCTAGCTATTATCATCAATGTACAGTGCAATGAAATGTTTAAAATTAAGAAATGGAAATACGTACTTACCTTTGTAGACTAGTTTTAATATATCTTCTTTGGGTCATATGCATACTTTCACGTCTTTACAATTTTCACTTATAGTTTAATGTTTTATTTTCCTTTCCTGTTCCTTACTGTTTATTATTTATGTTAACACAAGTTGATGAGTACGGGCGGGCAGAAGAACTGTATGAATGGCTGAGATACTTCAGCTTATGTCTGAATTCTTTTTTACTCGCTTGGTAATATAAGCCTTGCAGAGTGAAGTGTTTGTTATTGTATAAAAGTTATTAAACCTTTCAAATATGAATTTTGAAACACAAATGATGCATAATTAACTAAAATATAAAATTAAAACTTAAATACAGTTTTATTCCCTATCTAACTATAACATATTTAGGGTAAGAAACAATTGAAGTGCTATCATGGATCAGGTAGCCAACAATACTACAAGCAGTTAGATCTATCTGATGACAACGACTTGGCACTAATTTCAAAATAACTATCGTTGGATTATAGTGTAAAATAAGCTCTTTCTAATGAATATAAGCATGTGTGTCTAGTAAGTATATATTGACTTGTAAAGTGCAAGGATATGCATAGAAGGTGAATGTGACATCTGTTAGGGGGTTGATAAAATTTATTTATTTATTACTATTAGATGAAAGAAATTAAAAACTTGGAAACATACCACTAACTGTTTATCAAAAATATTTGTATCACCAGAACCATTGCTTATTTTTGTGTGTCTGTAATTAAAGCAAGCCCCCTGAAAATCCTGGACCTGCTAGTAGTGATTATATCACCTTTGTAAAATTATTATGAATACAGAAACTAAAAAGGTATTTTATATTTGTATCATCAAGAATTTTAGTGTTATTTACTTTAATGTTATATGGAATATAACAAATAATATAATTTGTTATATTAATAAATTATATTAATAATTATATTGTTATATAATTATATTATATTAATATAATATAATGAAATAACTGATTTAAAATTAACCACATTAACTGAATTTTCAATTAGAAAATCAACTGTTTGTCTACATTGTAACTACATTTTTTTGTATTATTTAAGGTTATTAGACCATTTAGAACAATCTCATTATTTTGCAATATCCAAAGTTTAATTGGCACTTTATTTAGTTTGGACATTGCACATTAATGTGATAATTCAGAAAGACTTGGTGCAATAGACTTAGGAATTAATTTTGTAAAAGTTTTATTAGTACTAGTTACAACTTATGTTACAACTATACAAGTTACTACTTTATTTATAATCTAATAAGTATTAGTAGAGAAAAATATGTTTTTACCTTTTATAATTATAGTTCAACTTATACTACTTTATTTCTGTTGATCAACTGAATGTATTTCACTTTTGTTATTGTGATCTTTCTGTTTAAGATTAACAGGGTTGAAGCTTGTGGATACTCTGAGAAGCTTGTTCCTGGCAGTGAAATAAGTAAGAAGTGAAACAGAAATATAATTAATTTAACCTATGATTACATCCGAGAAATACTACCATGTTTTCTATTTCTATATTATTGAATATCTTTTGATTGTTTTTATGAAAAAAAACTGCTGGAAATTAATATACACATTATACAACATGAATTTTTGCATGTTAGTATTTTCATTCAAAATTATAATTTTACATTATGGTATATTATCTCCTTTCACAGATATAGCTATTCTCGTTCAGTGCTGCCCTCTATAAAAAAGTTTTACATCCCATAAGCCTTGAGCTTCCCACGTACCCCACTGTCAATGTGGTTCAACTATAAATCATCATGCAATAACCAACCACCAATAGGAGTGTGATACATCCTCCTGACGCATGTGACTCCTTCTATTTGAATCTACCAAGCTATTGCTTCTTGTTTGGCAGTGCTTGTGTCAAGACATTTTTCATTGTGCTCTTCAATTGTGTTTTTCTTTTTAATTTAGTGCATTTTTTGAAATTTTCTTTGAACTGTTTTGTCCTTTATTCTGAAGTGGAATTGTTATTTTCATTTTTACAAAAGTTTGTGAACTTAAGAATAACTTTTTTTTCCCAGTTTTTCATTTCTTTATTCTAACACTGTTGTGTTTGGTCATTCATTTTTAACTATGAATTCCAAAGTCCAAGTTACCACTTCGGAGGTAATACCTTCTACCAGCACACTCACACAAGCTGCAGGTGAGGGGAATTTGACTATTATCAGTTCTTATCTGCCATGAGATTGATTGTTATATGAGCCAACCTTCTTCTCCTGATGTTTTTGATATTCCTCTTCGAACCTGTTCAGGAAGATGAGGAATTTGACATTCTTTTTCTTCCATCCGATTTTGCCATGTCTTCCTATGCCTCTACTGCAGAATCAGCTAGGCCTAATATGGCTTTTTTTGGACATGATTTCTCAGGTGTGTTCATTTTTATTGGTTCCTGGTGGCTGGGTTTTGGATGCAGTTGCCTTGCTGTGTATGGTCCATTGCACCATAGCCACTCTACACCTTGAGGCATATCCTTTTTACTCTCACCCACATTATTGTCTTCACAGGGATTGAGCTTCCAATATAAGGTAGTTTGGATCACTATCCAAATTATTGTTCTCTCCCATTTGGATGTGCTCCTCCCATTTTCACCCATGTTTGGAACACCTCTTTCCACACTGGGTGTAGAGTGTACCTGGTACAGAAGTGGGGCAGTCTCCTATGTGGGATCCTCTTCTGCAAGAATCTTCCCTTTTCGGGTGTTCTTCGGAAGCTTTCGAAGGATGCTTCTTTCTTTCCCTTGCACTGGTCTCTCCACCTGTTCAAAATGAGTTTCTAGCTATTTATGTGAGAAAAGGTTATCAGAAGTTATAATTTTTCTATACTGAAAATGTATTTCCAATACACTAGTACTTTCATTTACTGTCAAAAATTGAAGGGATTGTTTGGTAGAATCAAATAGAGGGAGTCACATGCATCAGGAGGGTATGTCGCACTCCTATTGGTGGAGGATTATTGCATGATGATTTGCATGCAAGACGCAGTTGAACCACATTGATCGTGGAGTATGTGGGAGCTCAAAGATTGTGACATGCAAAAAAATTTTTGCATGTAGAGGGCAGCATTGAACAAGAATAGAAGGGGAGATAAGTACTTATCGGAAATACACTTTAAGTATAGGAGAATTATAATCTCTGGTGCATTTGTAGGTAACTCTAGATAAAAATATATTAATTTAAGCAAAAACAACTACTATTTGTTCTAGTTGACAAAAGTTAACAGTTTCAAGAACTAGTGTATGTTTTGTGAGTTTGTTGAGTTTGGTATAGTAATATTTTGTCTCTGGTATGTTCAAAATACAACTGTATTGTTTGTAACCTGTTAAAAAGGAACCGATTTCTGACTTTCTTAGAAGTATCAGAGGAATCTCCGAGAAAAAGTTACACCTTTGAGATACAACTGATTGCTTTGTATGGAATGAAATTAAAATCTAGTGAAAATTGGAATGAGACAAACTATATTGTTCGATATTACCTTCCAGTGATTCCTAATAGAAGTAATGATTCAGGTATGGTAAAAAATGTTTCTTCACAACTATATTGTTCGATATTACCTTCCAGTTATTCCTAATAGAAGTAATGATTCAGGTATGGTAAAGAATGTTTCTTCACAACTATATTGTTCGATATTACCTTCCAGTTATTCCTAACAGAAGTAATGATTCAGGTATGGTAAAGAATGTTTCTTCACAACTATATTGTTCGATATTACCTTCCAGTGATTCCTAATAGAAGTAATGATTCAGGTATGGTAAAAAATGTTTCTTCACAACTTTTTCTTTCCACTTGAACTAAGCTATTGTACTAGCACACTTTATAAAGGAAACCCATTTGCCTATGACACACACACGTGGACACTGAATCTTATTACAATAGATCTTGATAAGAAATGTTGAAATTGTACATTTTCAGCTTTGATTTATAATTTTGTCTTACATTTGTTTCAAGTAATCATTTTTTTCTCACAAGGTATACAAATCTATGTAAGGAGATTTGTAACTGAATGAATAAATATATATTTATAGAAGTGATCACTGACTGCTTGTAGAGTGCAAAATTCCCAAAGGAATACATCAGCTCATTGGTAAGCTTGAGGGCATCTAATGCTAAACTATTCGGTTTGATATTTACACTAGCAATGTATAAAGATGTTTAAATAATACTTATTAAGCACTGCACTTTTTTTTTATAATTAAATTTTAAAAACTTCAAGAAATTTTTATTGCAATCTTTCATTTTGATAGATACATTTCTTCATATTAAGAAACTAAAATATGAACTTTGAGGCAAATACTGACTACAAGACCCGTATTGTAGTAGTTTTTATTTTTATCATTCGCAAAATAACAGTCAAATTTAATAGAAACTAAAACAGTTAATCATGTTGTTTTTGTCATTAACATTCCGGATGCTGATGTATTTGATCAGTGCTTTCTCTTTTCGTAATGTATAGTCAGTGAACAGTTGCCAACAGGAATGTCGAGAGCCAGCACAGGCCCCGGGGCTAACATTCTCGCTGGGCCC
>NW_013669117.1:42278-43462 GCF_000517525.1 Limulus polyphemus
TCACAGTATAAGTGTAAAAACAATAAATTAACAACAAATAATCTATTAAATCTATAAAGTAACAAATACATAATAATTATTACTCAAATTATTATTTCTAGTCGTTCTTAATGTATCAAGTGTCTATATGCAAAGAAAAGCCAAAAACTATGGTTTTTATCATTAAATGAAGATATAGCCTAAAGATGCTTTGTGGATTTTTCGGCATAACCAGGTTTCATTCGCCCGGGTCCCTGGCCAGCCCCCCTGGCCTGGTTGCCAAGTATCATGTGACATCACACATTTAACTCTATGTGCACAAGTATGGGTCATGACCTTTTACAGAGAATATACCAGTTACAATATATAGGAAAAAAAAATAGATATACATTTTGAATGTTTTAGAGACTTAGCGAATGCAGTATACAAACTATATGATGGTGAAAAGTATTTTTATTCTTCACATGGATGTTACCTTGCACTCCAACTTGTCAGAGTCTGAGTCAGATTGATGTCAAAAATTCACGGATATATTTTGAGTATAAATTCTTTTTAACTTCTCTGATTTTTTGTGTATAGCAGATGTGTACATTTTACTAAAAGCTTGCTATGTATGCAGATGTAACAAGTAGTGTTCTAATTTAAAGGCATTAGACAAAGAAAAGAAAGTTAGCTAACAGCTTTACTAAATTATAGTATTAATGCCTTCATGCTCATCTTTAGGCTAAACTTTAATGATTTTTCAGTGATACATAATACATGAATGCAGATTGTTAGGTAACATGATATTATATATATTCCAAATAATAGTGTTCATTTTTTGTCCAATTCTCATGTCAATTGACATTGTCAATACATGATTTTCAACAAGCACTAGTGACTCAGAGAAAGTAATGTTACATCTATACTGTGCTATTGTTCTGAGTACTAATTCACTTTGATTAGTGTGCTTTTACCCTTACTTCACTACTTACATTTTGTACTTTTACCCTTACTTCACTACTTACATTTTGTACTTTTACCCTAACTTCACTACTTACATTTTGTACTTTTACCCTAACTTCACTACTTACATTTTGTACTTTTACCCTTACTTCACTACTTACATTTTGTACTTTTACCCTAACTTCACTACTTACATTTTGTACTTTTACCCTTACTTCACTATTTACATTTTGTACTTTTACCCTTACTTCACTACTTAC
>NW_013669117.1:44061-45351 GCF_000517525.1 Limulus polyphemus
ACATTTTGTACTTTTACCCTAACTTCACTACTTACATTTTGTACTTTTACCCTAACTTCACTACTTACATTTTGTACTTTTATTATTACTTCATAATTTACAATTTGTGTTTTTATTATTACCTCACAATTTATATTTTGTGCTTTTATTATTGATTCACAATTTATATTTTGTGCTTTTATTATTGTTTCACAACTTACATTTTGTGCTTTTATTATTGCTTCATAATTTATGTTTTTGAAAATGATTGAAAAATGCTCCAGCAATACACAATAACTTTTACTTGAGTTAATGGAAATTAAATGAAGAATAATATAAATATATATTTATTACATAATTTATTTTGTATATTGTCAACTAAAAGTTTTAAGAATTATACCCAGACTTTTCTGTACGTTAAAATACTTTTACTTGCAAGTTTTCATCTGGCAACAATTTTTTGAAAAAAAATATTAGGTCAAATAATAAACAGTAAACTTCAACTAAGCAAAAATTCAGTGTGAAAATATGAGCAAAAACACATCCTGTCAGTTAGAATGCCAATCTCAAAGTGATTTCAGGCTGCATGGAAGAGAGGGCGCTAGTGATGATAGGAGTTGTGTCACACTCCTATTAGTGCAGTGTTGCTGCATGATCATTTGCATGATAGCATGCAGATGTCACACGTGAATACACATGAGAGTAGGTGGGAGTATCAAGGCTAGTGGCAAGCAAAAATGTGCACTTATAGAGGGCAGTATAAGTTGAGAAAAGCTACTTGTGAGGGAGAGCTAAGTATCTATTGAAAATATATTTTCAATGTATGAATATGTTAACCTTCAGTTGTAAAAGTGAAACTAAATGACGTGTTTGTTAAAATTTGATTAAGAAATGTGATGTTATATGTAAATTAAACTATTCTCATCTACATTAAGTCTGTTCAGTATCATACCAATCTTAAGTGTATAATCACAGTACCAAAAACATTAAACAATGTTTTTCTTAGCAGTTAAACATTTTGGTCAGGAAGTGCCATATTTGGTTCTGTTTAATAATTAATATATTTATTTTTGTATTAGAAGTTCTAATTTGACTTTCATACTCCTGTAAAACTGTTTTCTTAATACTGGAATATTTAATTATCTTTTGTTTCCATGTTTTTGTGTGATAATTTTATCAGTCAAAAAGATTTCTTTATGACCATAAGTAATTGAAATTGTTTTTGATGTGTATTAACATAAATCATTCATTTTCTATTCTGTTGCTATCAATATTCTTATTATTAAACTAACATTCATTTTCTATTCTGTT
>NW_013669117.1:46331-60702 GCF_000517525.1 Limulus polyphemus
TTCTGTTACTATCAATATTCTTATTATTAAACTAACATTCATTTTCTATTCTGTTGCTATCAATATTCTTATTATTAAACTAACATTCATGTTCAATTCTGTTACTATCAATATTCTTATTATTAAACTAACATTCATGTTCAATTCTGTTACTAACCATATTCATGTTATTAACCTAACTTTTCAAGGCGTGAAAATGCAAGTGTATCAAACAGCATCATTTCACTGTAAAACTGAGGTGAAGCTTGACTACAGACATCAGCATACCATATCCTTGTCATCTAAAGATATTAAAGAAGGATTAGTTTCTGGTAAGCTTTTTACTATCTTTTTTCACTACTGGTAGGAAAGTATTGAATATTAATTGAATGATGCAGTTTTAAATTCTATATCCTTTCGTTTTTACTCTTGTATTACATTCACTGTCAGAAGAGAGAGGGGATAATGTGGAATGTATCATTATTATTGTGAGGGGAAGGGTTAGGAAGTGCCTTAATATCTGTATGTTAATTTTTATTACTGTCCATAGAGAAAGGGGAAGGTGTGGGATTTATCATCATTATTATTGTGAGGGGAAGGGTTAGGAAATGTCTAATATCTGTTAATTCTTCTTACTGTTTTACTGGCTAGTGCAGATCATCCAAGTGTAGTTTTTCACAAAATTTGAAACAAACAAAAAATGTCTTTATATGGAATAGTACATATACCCATTTCCTTCACCAGCTACTTGAAGTATGTGACAGTTGAATATTAGATATGACTAGAAACCTTGTCTTGGTGGACCCATACACTGTTGTTTTCATTTCCAGATGGAAATCCTTCTAGGTTATGCTCTTTATGTGAGTGGCTTTTGCTACAGTCTTTTTTGTTCATGGATTCTCACATATTAGAAGATGATACACTTGGCTTACTACATCTGGATACGACTTTTTGTAGGTCTTTTTCTGGAAAGTCCTGCAGCCCCAAGTTGAACCATATTCCTTTGTTTTCCAGTGCAATTAAGTACAAGGAATATCTCTTTCCTGGAAATTCTAATTCTCCAATATGAACACATTTATGAGCTGGGTATATGTATATTTTGCATTGGAAAAAACTGTTATATAACTTTCACAAAAGCAATCAATTATATTTGGTATCACACTTTCTATGAAATACTAAACAGTGATAAAATGTAGTTTGACTTTATATCAGTTGTGGTTGTCACTTGAATTGCTGATTTACATATTCAAAATTGTTAATATCAAACACAACCCTCTGTATATTTAGCTGTCATATCTCAGCAACTCCTAAGGACCTCTATCAAGTCTAAATGGTCTCAGAATTTGTCACTAGTCTCTAATTCAAAGGCCAATATATCTCACTATTAACTTTTGCAAGATCCAAATGCTAACTTACTTTTACTGTCAAAATGATAGAAGTGTCATTGATGCATTGTCATCTTACTTAATAGTGGAATTTATAAACCTTCTTTACCTTTCAACTTTGTCACTTTGATTGAATTATTCCAAGTTTTCATAGTAACGTAAGTGCTAATGATGTAGGAAAAAAACGTACAGGTCCTCTTATGATGTAATACAGTGTAATTATTTACTGTCGTTGTTGTTTTCCTAGGGCAAAGTTAGACATTAGGCTATCTGCACTCTGTCTACCATGGGGACTCCAACTTTCAATTTTAGCATTGTAAGTCCATAAACTTATCCAACAGGGGGAAAATTTTCTACTGACTTATAACGTTTATTACCTGCTTGTTACTCTTCATTATGTGAAGTCTTGTAAGTATATATACTCTGCTGGAAGAATGCTCATGATGAAGCTTTTATACCTAACACTTTGGCTCAATCATCAAAAAAAATATTTTCAACAAACATTTGTGCATTGCAACCAACAGGACAAACCACTTAATTTCATCAAGCTGTGGTGTTATATTCAGGTTAAGGACTCCATTTAGAGTGGTAAGTTTGGGACATACTGGTTGATGTAGCAGGATGAAGATGTATAAATTCATGGTCTTACAGCTGTGTTTTTTATTTGGCTTTGTCAGTTCGTTTATAAAAAGACATTCTATAAACCAGCAAGTTGACTTCTTTTTTTTGCCTTTAGGAACTAATCTGCTTCCCACTAAATTGAATGTTACTTTTGTTCACTTTTTTATTTGTTTTTCTTCATTCTCCAGTTTCAGCAGATCAAGTTCCATAAAATATTCTGTAAACCAACAGTATCTGAAAGGTCAAGTAAGGTGATTCCACTAATTGATTTAATTAAGATATGTTGATCTTTAATGTAAGAAATGTGTCGATGGAGGAATTTAATAATAGAATCTCCTAAATGGCAATGAAAGGTGAAAGAAGAGGTAACTTACTTTCAGTAAACTGGGGTCCGTAATCCATGAGTGGAATATAAATTCTGATTAAGAAGTTAGCACACAGGATCAAATACAAAAGTTGTAATGATTTTAAAGTGAGACCCAAAACTTGAGTACTTTCGAATAGTTCACTATTCTTCTTCAGGAGAATAAACCTGAAGAAGAACAGTGAACTATTTGAAAGCGCTCGAATTTTGGTCTTGTTTGAAAACCATTACAGATTTTTTATTTGATCCTGTGTTCTAACATCTTAATCAGAACCTGTAAACTAACCTGTTGACATCTTTTGTCTCTGTATGTAATATGATTCTTATTTATAATAATATGAATACCACATTCTTCATTTTCTATTTGATTGCTGATTTTTATCATTGTTTAATGTGAAGTAATTTCAATTTTTTATTTGGTCATTAGATGCTGTTTTGTGTTTTTGCTATTAAGATACACATAGAAAGTGAGTGAAATTATGTAATTCGATTAAGATTTTGATGTTATTTGTCATTTCAAACAAGGAACACAAAAGGTAAAGAGTGATATATACTTTTGAGGTATAAGTCAGTGAAATATATTGTTGAGTTCAGATAAAATGATACACGTAAATCTCGACATAATGCACTTCAATACAATGCAGATTCGGATAAAAGACAATTAGTGTTCGGACCCCACTTTTAAAAATGAATATGCATAAACAGTGGTAGTTTCTTTCTTTGGCTTTATTACAAAACGTCATAAAAAAGCATAAAAGAAACATGCTTCTTCCATCATTCTATTACTTTTAAATAACAGAATGGCTAAATCGAACATCAGCATAAAAATAGTGTAATTCTTTTCTTCACAATTGTGAAAAGTCAATTTGGTTATTTTTAGCCAAATTAGCCTTTGATTGGTCACTTTGCTAGCCATCGGTACACCATTATGGAACGGCGGTAAGTCTATGGACTTACAATACTAAAATCCAGGGTTCAATTCCCTGCATTGGACACAGCAGATAGTGCAATGTGGCTTTGCTCGAAAACAAACAAACAAACAAACTACCATTCTTATGATTATCCACAGTTCAAATCAAACAAATAAAATTAATAGTTTTATTAACTTTTTTCTGTGTGTTATTCCATAACCTGTTTTTTTGCCACATGTCAACATGGCCTTATTACACAGCAACATGGCCTTTTTACAAAGTGGCATGGCCTTGTTACACAGCAACATGGCCTTGCTGCACATTGATATGGCCTTGTTACACAGTGACATGGCCTTGTTACACATTGATATGGCCTTGTTACACACTGACATGATCTTGTTACACAGCAACATGGCCTTGCTAAACATTGATATGGCCTTGTTACACACTGACATAGCCATGTTACACAGCAACATTGCCTTGTTACACAGCATGGAGTAAGTTGAAACTAAGGAAGGTAGGATTATTTATTATCCTTACTATAACATGCCCTTGCATATTACATGTATATGGACCTGGATGACTGTGTTATGTCATGTTTAGGTGTATAGTGTTTTTAGTGTGAGTGCTCTTTGATAAAGTCATCTTCTGGCTCCTGATTGCCTTAAGGATCAGTTTTCTACCTTTTCCAATATACAATGTCTAATGTACCCATGTGCAATACATCCAAATAAGTGGAATTTTTGTTGGTTTCACATATTTTGCTACTGATATCCTCACTCAATTCAGCTAATACTTGCTATATTATAAATGTATAATTGAAATGGTTGTTGAACTTGAATCATGTTTTATTGGTTATTTGTTTAAACTCAGTCTTTGTGAGAACCTCGTGAGTTCCTCTATCAGTTGTAGGTGAAATTGGTTCAGCCATTTTCTCATAACATGTGACATCAGACAGACAGATGGAAAACTCTGTTGCTTATATATATATATATATAGATTAAAATGTGGTTTCCATAATAACCCATTTTGTTTGTAATATCCATTTTGGATATTTTACTGTTAAAGAATATTGCACACATTTTAAAATTTTCATTTTCTGAGATAGCAACTTTATTGTGTATGGGTCTCATTTTCTTGTCAGATCTTTGTTTTAGAATTCTTATTTTCTGAGAAAGCACTTATTTTATGTGTGGGTCTCATGTTTTGCTTCATTTCAGACATCTGATTTTCTGAGACAGTAGATGCCTTGTGTGTGGATTTCAGGTTTTGGTCAGATCTCTCTTCCCGTATGCTTATTGCTGTATGTGAATTAAATAACATGTATACTTGTAGCTTATTTGAGTTTTTGGGTGTAATAAATATTATAGACCTAAGATATTAAGATGTACTCAATTAAATCACATTTCATAATCTAATTATTTTATTACACCATATTCACAGGAATAACCATGGAGTTGAGGTGCCTTAATGGTTTTTGCTGTGAAGAAACACTAATTGCAAAGGTCAAATTTCTTCTTGTATTATTTATCAATGCTTGTAGGTATAAAATATGTTTGCATATTTAAATTAAACTCATCCATAAAAAAACATAAAAGATCAAGTAAATACTCAGATTTAAGTGTCTCTATAAATGATACGTCTTGCTGTCTTTGTAATCTTTGTAAGTGTATGTATAACAGACAGAATAATTAGAAGTTTTGGTGCAGTTTTTCGTAGAATGACAGCTTTTCTGGAGAGAAATGTTTCTTTAAGACTAGAATTTCTGCACAAAAGAAATAGAAAAAAAAATAATAGCATTTATATGTATATTCTTTTTTTTTCTTGTATGTGTGCATATATCTACGTAATGTAAAATATTGTTTGTGTTACTTTTTTATATCTTACAAGGTGGTTATTAAACTATATGGTTTTCAGTATCTTCCATTTTTCAGTAATTTTAAATTAGATGTTAAAAAAAATAAAATGTTATTATGAACTTCAGTTATTAAAAATAGTATATAAGTATGTGGTAGAAATATGTACTTCATTTGTGGAAAATAAAATATACTTGGCTTTTAGAGTTTTATAGATGTATCAAATTTTTGAAGGATTTTTAATCATGTAGTATATTTAATTCTTTGTTTTATGTAAAAAATATTTGTGTATTGGATACTGAGTTACTGAGACTTTACTTGTTTAATGATAATATTTTAATAGTTATAGTAGGCCTAAAAAAATAAATTAAACTCTAGTATATCTTTACACAGCCAGAAAATACAGTTAATTTAAATAATTATCTAGATATGTTAATCTTTTTTATTTTTGAAAAAATTTACGTTAGAAGTTTTTTTTGAAGAATTTGACATTTTTTGAATTACATTGTTGCTTAAAAGAAACATTATTTGAAGCAAAATATGTTGTGTTTCAATGACAAAATATTGATCATGTGATAGAGTCTGTTGCTAAAGAGAAAAAAGCATAATATTATACTACTTCATCTGTGATCTGATTAGTGAGTTTCACTATTGATTAGTTTTTTTTGCTTTTACATTAGGTACTTCTGATGAATCTTATTGACAGCTCATGAATATTAACAACTATGTGCATTTATAAATTATGTATAGCAAGACGGCTGATTTTGACAAAACATGATTAATAACTTACAATATATATAGTAGAAAGAAGTGTATATTATAATACTCTTTGTAATTTTCAGGGAGAAATTGCTATAGAGAAACTGGTGGAGCTTTTAGACAGTGAACTGAGTGTCACAGAAACTTTTACTATACCACTGCTGCCATCTAAAAATATGAATTATCTAGAACTATCAGAAACTATGGATTGTTTAATGTGGCTGGTTGTAAGACTAACTAATGAGAACCATTTTGAAATAGAAAAGGTAAATAGTTCATTTGATATGTATTGTATATTGTTCAGTCTGTACTTATACATAAGATTTAGCGATTTTTTTTTATTTTCAGATTGTTTACTATTATTGTATTGAAAGCAGTAGTTTGAGTTTTTTTTTTTATATGTGACTTTTATTAATTTGGAAATATCAGTAACTTTTATTTTGATATAGCTTGTTTTTTGTTTTTTTTTAAATCAGAATAGTTAAGCACATTATTTTCACTTCTCATCGGTTTGAAATTTGAAAATGAAAGAAATTAAAATTGTCTAATGATGTAAACATAATGGGATTGAAACTCTCTAATTAATATGTAATACTTATACATCTGTACCTTATTGAATTGGTGTCATTATGGTGAACAAACATTAAATTCCAAACTTGCATATATACCAGTCTAAAGATGAATGCTTGTTCATCATTAAAATATCCTTTCAAATGGTTAACATTAAACACTCAAAAATTTGTATCTTGAACAAGATGCGTAAAGTATTTGTTTTATCTTGGATTATATTTGATATGATTTCTAGGTGTTTTATATTTTGAGCTTATCTATTTAAAATGCTTAGAAATTAAAAAAATATTTTGTAATATTGCAGGAAAAAAATGCATGCCATTCAAGTTGCAGAAAGAATGTGAGTATTCAAACTGAAGAATTAAACATGCCTAACCTTAATAAATATCCTTCATTTGTATCTACCTCTGTTATGGTTGATTGTGATATTTCACCAGAAGAAAATGGTACCTTAGATTCAGCCTGGATGAAAAACTCTATGAATGTTATGCATAATAAAGCACAACAGACAGTTTTAGATGATGATGGGACTCAAAATCCTGGTGAAGATGAACCAGAAGTACAACAGCCTATTTATTTCCCGAGGCGAAGAGTTGTGTTTGAAGATGAGAAAACCAAGAATAAAGATAACAAAAATGACACATCTTCTAAACCATGGAAAAACCAATATAATAAACACATAACATCAACTTCTAGTTCAGCTGAGGATACATTTTCCCCCAGTGATGAGTCAGTTAAAGATGGAAAGTTGGAGGAACTTGACAAGTCTGGTTTTTTTAGGAAGGCTAAAGCATCAGCAGAATACTACAAAAATTGGAATGAATTTGTCCATTGTCTGTCAGCTACAGTACCAAGTGAACCTTCTGAAACCATACATGTCATGGATGAAGAAGCTGGACAGATTGTGTTCAGTGAGGGTCATAGATTTTGGGCTCATGTGGCTGTAGAACAAGCCTTGCACCTCTCCAAAGTTTATGACAAAGACAGGTAATTTTGTAAAGTACTGGATAAAACTAGCTTATACTGGGTTGAGCACCTTATATTAAAATGATTTTGAATATGGAAATCAACACGTCACATGACAACCACAGCTGATATAAAGTTGTGGAGGAACAGCATATATGAGAACTATGTTTTGATATTGTTTTCCATTTCATAGGTAGTGTGATGCCACCAAATATTGACTGCTTTTGGGAAGGGTATGTAACAGTCCATTCAGGTACAGGATATTCATATACTCAGATCATAAATGTGTTTAGATAGGAAATTTAGAATTTTCAAGACAGGGATATATATTTTGTTTAATGACATTGCAAAACAAAAGGAATATGGATCAACTTGGGGCACCAAGACCATCTAGAAAGAAACTTGCAACAAATTGTACCCCAGCTACTGTAAGTAAAATGCTTCTTTTAGATAGGTTATAGAAAGCAGAAAAACAGAAGTGGTGTGCTTTGGACATGATGGCCTTGTGATGGAGACTTTTCTAATGTTGCAGGACTATCGTAGAGATGGGCAGTCGTTAAATACAGTATGACTGAATCTAGCGATATGGACTGTCGTGATGTTGTGAGGCTAAAGAATTGTTTTAATATAACGTACTCAACCCTCTTTAACATATGAAGGTTTATATGTGTTTTCATTACATATTTTTAATATTTCTTTTTTGATGTTAACTTGTAGTTTTATTAACATTTTTAATATACCATTCTTTACATGCTTTGTTTAATATCATTGGTACAACTTACTTTCGCTTGGCTTGTGATCCTGTCTTAAAAAATTTATATTATTTATATAGTGATTAGTACATTGTACTTAACTTAAGCAAGTTTTATTCATCCAAGATACATTTTGAAAAATTTTATTTATTTTAAAACAAATATATAGTACTTGCTGTGAAGAAAATTAATTTTTTTCTGAAAACAGTATAAGGTTGTTAATGGCATGGTGGTGCCTATCGTCTTGTTGATTCATTTTGTGTGATGAGTTTCTACTTTAAATTAAAAGCTATATCTTAGGAACATTACGCCCATATTAGAGCATCAGAACAGGTAAAGATTAGCAACAGAACTGCTTAGAAGCTAACTAGATTCATGTATTTATTTATTTATTGTTATTAAAAATTTATGTTTGATATTGAGATAAAAAATACAGAAATCTGGGCTCTTCACTTTAATACTGTAATATAACATATGGACAACACAGGATCTTTTGGTTTTTCAAGGTTATCTTTTTACACCCACTCTTGAGGAAAAGTAAAATCTTAAACCCACTATTTTTGAGGAAATTATTAATTTCTATTTTAAACTCTTGTGAGGTGTTAGCCTCTACTTCTGCCATTGGAAACTCATTTTATAAGCCAAACATCTGTTAAAAAAGGTAAGCTGTATTAGTTGAAGATTAGCCCAGATTTTTTAAATCTTAACCTTGTGTCATTTTGTTCTGTTGTCTACAAAATATAGTTTAAAGAACTCAGAAACCTTTCTCCATATCAGTCCTATCTTGTAAACTTCAATAAGATTATCTGTTTCCCTTCTTCTGTCAAGAGAAAATAAGAGATCTTAACCTATATCTTATAAAAAATCACCTCCATTCCAGAATTGTCTTAGTTGCCCAGTAAATTAGTAGATGACATTAGATTTTTTTGGCTGAATTGAGGATATCAAGGTACTGCAGAATAATTTGGATCAGTTGGTTAGTTGGACAAATATTCATTAAATGACCTTTAATTAAAATGCTAAGCAATGCATCTGGGATAACATAAATATAAGGGAACACTCTTAATAATATGACTGAAGAAAAGGATCTTAGCATAAGAGTGGATTAGCCATCAAGGCAATGTTCTGTTGCCAGTAGTAAAGCTAAAAGAATGTTAGGGTGTATTCATACATTTACTAATTACAAGTCAAAATAGGTATTATCTTTATATAAGTTACTAGTTAGGCCTCACTTGGAATATTGTGCACAGTTTTAGTGTTGTTATCTAAGAAAGGATCCTGATGGATCAGAAACAGTTCAGAGAAAACTATGCCCATTTCAATTTCCTTCACATAAAGAAGAAAAAGCAAAGGCCTGAGAATGACATCAGAGGCACTTCATGGTAAGAAGGGTCCAGGGAGTGTGTGAAAGGATTTTCTTTCACTTGTGTCACATGAAGTCAGAGTTAAGCACTGTGCCTTTAAGATATTGAAAGGATTTTACTTTAATTAACTTCAAATCAATAGGTGAAGTTTCTTTAAAAAAAGATAGGAAATCTCTATGAATGCAAAATTTTGCTTTATCATTGAACCAAAAAAAATATTTATTTTATAAGGATCAAGCAGGTTGCTTATAATACATTATCTAATTTTTGATAAACATAGAAAATTGTGTAAAGTATCTCCAACATTTTCTAAGAGGTTTTTCTAGTGTAGATACAACATATATGAACAGTGTTCTGTTACTTTTTTTTTGTACTGAATTATGCATAAAATTCTTACAAATTTAACAATACTGTATATTGTTACAAATGTTTTGTATGTTTAGTTGTTTCAGGCTTTTAGTACTTGATGATAAGAAAGCTTAATTGCTTATGAATCCTGCTTTCTTTATTGCCTTGTAAATATGAACAATGTGGTAAGTTTTTTTTCAAAGTTTGTACAAGGTAGTTAAAAATATGTTTTCTTTGGAAGTGATGTCTTGTCTCCAGACCATTTGTTATTATCAATTAATTTGTAAATATTATGTTTTCTTTTGAAGTGATGTCTTGTCTCCAGACCATTTGTTATTATCAATTAATTTGTAAATATTATGTTTTCTTTGGAAGTTATGTCTTGTCTCCAGACCATTTGTTATTATTAATTAATTTGTAAATATTATGTTTTCTTTTGAAGTGATGTCTTGTCTCCAGACCATTTGTTATTATTAATTATTTTGTAAATATTATATTTTCTTTTGAAGTGACGTCTTGTCTCCAGACCATTTGTTATTATTCATTAATTTGTAAATATTATGTTTTTCTAGAAAAGAACATATTCTTCCATCTAGTTATGTTACCCTTGAGTGCACAGCATCTGACCACAAAATTCTAAGTACAGATATTATTGAAAATACTGATAATCCTGAATGGAAGTGGGATACTAATCTATGGCTGATTTATTCACAAGAAAATAAGGTATTTTTGTTCTGAGTTTTGATAGATTTATTACCAGAAATAAGAATCACCTTTTTCATTAATAACATTTTATTTTATAAGTTGTAACTTAAAAAAAAAAATCTTTGAATTTTTTATGGTCTTTATTGTACTTTAGGAACACTTTTAATTCATAATTTAATGTGAATATTATAAAGTACATAGCATTTGACAATTGTTAAATGTTTGTTTTTGAGAAAATTAATCATTATATTCTAAATCATATAAATAATTTTATTTTTTGTAAAACATTTCAGAATAGTTTAAAGCTTCTTTATATAAATAAAGAAAACTTGGAGAATCAAGTTTTTCTAAGTTTGAGTAATACTGTAAAAATGTATGTGTAGCATTCTCTTCCTTTTTTGTTCAACTGCTATAGCTCAAAAAACACTAGAACAACTCTGTCATAAACTCTATGGCATTATGTATCTCAAACACAAAGGAACTAGACAACCATAAACTGTGGCATATGTATCTCAAACACAAAACAACTAGACAGCCATAAACTGTGGCATTTGTACCTCAAACACAAAGGAACTAGACAACCATAAACTGTGGCATATGTATCTCAAACACAAAGCAACTAGACAACCATAATCTGTGACATTTGTTACTTAAACACAAAGCAACTAGACAGTCATAAACTGTGACATTTGTTACTCAAACACAAAGCAACTAGACAGCCATAAACTGTGACATTTGTTACTCAAACACAAAGAAACTAGACAGCCATAAACTGTGACATTTGTTGCTCAAACACAAAAGAACTAGACAGCCATTAACTTTGGCATTTGTTACTTAAACACACACAAGAACTAGACAGCAATACACTGTGGTGTTTGTACCTAAAACACAAAGGAACTAGACAGCCATAAACTGTGACATTTGTTACTCAAACACAAAAGAACTAGACAGCCATAAACTGTGACATTTGTTGCTCAAACACAAAAGAACTAGACAACCATAAACTGTGACAAAGGTATCTCGAATAGAAACGAACTAGACAGCCGTAAACTGGGACATTTGTACCTAAAACACAAAAGAACTAGACAGCAATAAATTGTGTCATTTGTACCTAAAACACACAAGAACTAGACAGCAATAAATTGTGGTGTTTGTACCTAAAACACAAAGGAACTAGGCAGGCATAAACTCTGACGTTTGTTACTCAAACACAAAGGAACTAGACAGCCATAAACTGTGACATTTGTTGCTCAAACACAAAAGAACTAGACAGCAATAAACTGTGGTATTTGTACCTAAAACACAAAAGAACTAGACAGTCATAAACTGTGACATTTGTTACTTAAACACAAAGCAACTAGACAGTCATAAACTGTGACATTTGTTACTCAAACACAAAGGAACTAGACAGCCATTAACTTTGGCATTTGTACCTCAAGCACAAAGAAACTAGACAGCCATAAACTGTGACATTTGTTACACAAACACAAAGCAACTAGACAGCCATAAACTGTGACATTTGTTACTCAAACACAAAGCAACTAGACAGTTATAAACTGTGACATTTGTTACTCAAACACAAAGCAACTAGACAGCCATAATCTGTGACATTTGTTACTCAAACACAAAGAAACTAGACAGCCATAAACTGTAACATTTGTATCTCAAGTACAAAGAAACTAGACAGTTATGTCATAAGTACATCTAGCTTGAAGAAATGAAACAGTTGTTTTATAAACTCTGTGACATACCTCAAGATCAAGGAAACTAGAAATTTGTATCAAAAACTCTGTGACATTATTATCTCAAACTCAAAGAAACTAAACAGCCATAAACTGTGACATTTATACCTCAAACTCAAAGAAACTAAAAATGTCACAGTTTATGGCTGTCTAGTTTCTTTATGCTAGAGATATAAATGTCACAGTTTATGGCTGTGTATCTGAAGCTCAAAGAAACTAAAGTTATGTCATAAGCTTTGTGACATTAGCACCTCAAGCTCAAATAAGCTAGACAGTTACCTAATAAGATCTTTGAAATTGCTATCTCAGTCTCAAAGAAACTAGACAGTTATGTCATAAGCTCTGTGACAACCGAAACTCTCAATAAAAACAACAGTGTATAAACATTTCATCCTTCCAGAACAATAAATATTTTGGAATACCCAGTAATAGTGTAGACTTATGTGAATTTCCTTCTTTTAGGATCTTATTTTCAAGGTGTGGCATGCTGTGGATAATAAAAGGAATTCTTCAGGTAAACATATTTGCAGTAACTCAGGATAATCACGTTAAAAAATATGCTTTTCAGTTTCCACAAGTATACCTTACAATTTTAATCAGTTTTTTTTCTTATGAAGTGACTTGTACTGTTTCAAGAAAGTTTTAAAAACTGTAATATTTGATAAAAACATAATAGTATTTGGGTAAGTAAGGAGAAAATTTATCAAGTACTTAATGTTAAAAAAATTCAAATTTTTTTTAAAAACAACGATTATTTTATACGCAATTCTATAAAAATGAGATTTTTTTTCAGTCTCAAAATTACAATAAAATACAAATAACTTACTGTATGGGATAAAAAAGTGGTAAAAAACCTGATAAGACTGAAAAACAATCTCATACACTTTACATGTTTTGACGTATATCACTGCGTCATCTTCAAGAGTGTAATGTTTTGCAAAAAGTAACACCTATTTATATAATTACCAGATCACCAATTTACATATTAAAGAATTTCATGCCATCTACTGACAACATTTCCATCAGGTCCATCATCCTTATTCAATAATTTAAATATACTTTTTTTTTACATTTAATTATCTCAATAGATTCATGTATATTCATACTAATTAAGTTTCCAAGTTGTGCTAAAATAACAGTTTTTTTCCCATTGAACTGTGTGTTTAGTTTCACTAATATGTTCTGCTAAAGGTGAAATAGTGATATTATTATTTTTAACATTTCTCTTGTGTTCATTCCTTCTTAATTTTAAATTTCTTCTAGTTTGTCCTATATAAACTGTTTAAGATTCACATAATATTTTATATATAAACCAAATTTTTCCATTAATTCAATGTTATCTTTACTTGTATTAAGAATTTGGGTAACTTTGTTTATAGGTTTGTATATCAGTAAAAATATTTATTTGTTTTTTAAACTTTTTCATTATTTGACAAGATAAGCCAGGTATAAATGACAGTACCAAACATTCTTTTTTACTTTTTTGACAGCTCTGTCAACAACATCAGGATTAAAACCTCTTTCTACTGCTATGTACTTAATTAATAGTAAATCATTATTGATATCATCCTGTTCACAACATAATTTTAGTATCCTATCTTAGTGATAGTTAGTTGTATTAACCTATTAGGATAAAGTTGCACTAACCTATTATGATAAAGTCACGCTAATCTACTAAGATATAGTTGCACTAATCTACTTATGATAAAGTCATGCTAATCTACTAAGATATAGTTGCACTAATCTATTAAGATAAAGTTGCACTAACCTATTAGGATATTGTTGCACTAATCTACTAGGATAAAGTTGCACTAACCTATTATGATAAAGTCACGCTAATCTACTAAGATAAAGTTGTATTAACCTATTAGGATAAAGTTGCACTAACCTATTATGATAAAGTCACGCTAATCTACTAAGATATAGTTGCACTAATCTACTAAGATATAGTTGCACTAATCTACTAGGATAAAGTCACGCTAATCTACTAAGATATAGTTGCACTAATCTACTAAGATATAGTTGCACTAATCTACTAGGATAAAGTCA
>NW_013669117.1:61663-75257 GCF_000517525.1 Limulus polyphemus
CTAACCTATTATGATAAAGTCACACTAATCTACTAGGATAAAGTTGTACTAACCTATTATGATGAAAGTCACACTAATCTACTGTTATAAAGTCGCAGTCATCTACTGTGATATAAGCTAGTATAACTGAAACATAAGAAACTCGGAGTCTGTTGTACTGAAATGAAATATTCCAAAATATGTGCACATACATCAAGGATAATGGCATACCTTTGTTTATCTCTTGTTCATATCTAAATACTTTATTTTTGAGGAAGAATGCTAATGATGAAATGAAATGTTTCCATAGTTTGTAATTGATATGAAATTCTGCCTATTTAAAAGTTTGCTATACTAATTAATAATTTCTGGAAACAAAGAATGTTGTGTAAATATCATAAGCATTTCAAATACTGTTATGAAAATATATTTCTTATTGAAGGTTGTCATGAGAGTTGTAGTGTTTAGTATATGTACTATATCTGGAAAGTTTAATTTCCGACAAGGTGCCTTACTTCTGCTCACATACATAGCTATTCTCGTTCATTGCTGCCCTCTATTTTAAATTTTTTCCCACGCCACAAGCATTTTATTCCTATGTACCCTCTGGGTTCACGCATTCAAATTAGCATGTGACAAACTTCTACCAATAGATGTGACTCCCTCTATTCTATTCTACCTATCTCTCAACTCAAATTCAAATTTGTGTAGCATTTATTTCTAGTTTACAACCTGTAATTTCCATTTTAATATTTCATAGTGGTATTATTTTATTGTTGAAATCCAGTTATGGAAATGAATTAATTTTCCATGTTTGTTTTTCTTTACAAACACAGTTGTGTTTGGTTTACATTATGAATTCCGAAATAAATGTTGCCACATTGGAGGTTGTACCTTCTACCAATACATTTACTCAGGCCTCGGGTGTATGTGTGTGGGGTAAATCAACTTTGAAATTATCGTCAATTATTCGTCAGAAGATTGATTGTTATTTGAATCAACCTTCTGATGTTGCCCAACTTCCACCTGAATAAACCAAACCTGTTTGGGATGACGACAATCTTTTTCCTCCACCTGAATTTTCCGAGTCTTCCCTGGTTACTCCTGTGGGTTCTGTTAAGCCTAATGCAGGTTTTTTAGACATGATTTCACATATATGTTCTGTTTTATCCCTTTCCCTGATTTTCTATGATCCTCTACCTTACTTGTTACTTGATACTCCTTCCTCTCAGTATTTTGTATTTCCATCCTCTCCTGATATTGGGGTTCAGGCCAAGTGTTTTGTATCTCAGTTATGTGATGGCACAAGTATGCCTCGCCCTCCACAGAGTGTGGACCAGTTTACTTTGGCCTACCATTAGGCTGATTTTCTGTTCCTGTATTCGCAACACTTGGAATCCATTTTACCTGTTTGGGGGCAGATCATAATTGACCTGTTCTTTTGTCCCATGCCCAATTTTCTCACCTATGTCTTACCCTCACATCTGTTCAGGATACATCTGGATACATTTGCTACTATCCTCAATGCCAAGTTACCTCAGTTTTGGTCTCCAGTACAGGATTGAACAGACAAATTCCCTTATGTTTATTCTCCTATTCGACTCCATCCCAGAATGATATCTATCATCCACTTCATGTCAGGTCCTTCTGATTGCCCCATATTGGTTGGCTCAACTGTGGTTTTCATGGCTGCTTCAGACCCAATCTGCTCCACCATTGCCTCTTCCCACCACTCCATCCCTTCTACGGCAGCCTCAGTTCCGGGTAGTTCATCTCGCCATTCCTACTCTTTATCTTCATGCCTGATCTTTATCGGATTCTTAGTGAGAAAATCCAGTTTATCATGCCGAGTAGCTTCATTATTGGCACGTTTTGTTCAACGTTTTGTTTATCAATGTAAGTAAAATGTCTTCTGCTATTGGTCTTTGGGCCAGGGTTTCTCCTCTGCTTGTCCTACTCTTCCTGTTATTACGGATTTACTCACTTGGTTATTTGATCAGGGGTCTTCAATCTCCTTCATCGCGGAACTTCATGGGTAAAGCAGGAGATAGCTGCCATTCCTTAGATTGAATAAATCAGGTTTGGTCTGATTTTCAATATTGGGTTTTGTGGTCACCAATTGCACTGGCTCCATTTTGAACACAATCAACACATTGATCACACTCATGGTGTGACAATTGGGATCCTTCATGCTACCCCCTCCTAGATTTCAGTTCCCGGCAGTTGAATTTTGGATTTAGACCTGAAATAATGGACATGATGTACTCACATGTGTAGTGTGCCACTGTCTTAGTAGTTCACCCCGTCGATTGGGATCCCTCATTCTACCCCCGCTTGGATATCGCTTCCCAGTGGTTGTGTTTTGGATTTAAAGCTGAACCAATCAACATAAGTCCTCACATATGTGTTCAGGGTATCCCTGCTCACTTACTCAATTCATTTTGGGTGCACTTCTCTGTGTTGTGGGTCCCGATGGGTGCACTTGGTCATTGCTCTGCTTCCTCCTCTTGTGCTCACCTCGTTGTCTTTATGCCAGGGATGGTACTGTGTTTGGAGTGGTTCTTGTATGTTTGATTTGAGAACGATATATCTGAATTTCATTCTGATCATGTGCCCTGTTCACTGATTGGTGGTGATAAATCTCCCTCTGGTTGGCTGAACTTGAGGTAAAGATAGTATGATCCTTTTTCATACCCCCACTTGGATGTTGGTCCCCGGTTGTTGAGTTCTGGATTGAAGTTGACTTACTGATGGTATGATCCTCGTCCTACCCCCCATGGATGTCATTTCCTGGTTGTAGAGTTTTGAATGTAGATGACTTGCTGTGTATGGTTCGTCATAGTCTAACCACTCTACACCTTGGGGCACATCCCTTGTTTGTCATGGTCTAGCCACTCTACACCCTGGAGTACATCCCCTGTTCGTTATGGTCTAGCCACTCTACATCCGGGGGTGGCTAGACCATGACAAACAGGGGATGTACCCCAGGGTGTAGAGTGGCTAGACCATGACAAACAAGGGATGTGTCTACACCCTGGGGTACATCCATTGTTTGTCATGGTCTAGCCACTCTACACCCTGGGGCACATCCCTTATTTTACCCACAATGAGATGTGCTCCTCATTTTTGTTCACTTGTCTCAGTCTCACCTTTTCCATGTCGGGGTGAAGAGTATACCAGATAAAGAAGTGGTGCGGTCTTCCACATATTATCCTATACTTTGAGGGTGTCCTTCGGATGCTTGTGGAGGATGCTTCTCTTTTCTTTCTTGCATTGGTCCCTTCACCTATGTGAGATTCTAGCTATGTGTGCAGAAGGAAGGTACCTTGTTGGAAGCTATAATTTTCATACACTGAAAATATATTTCCTAAAGGTACTCACTTCTTCTCACACTTCCCACCTTTCCTTCCCCACTGTCTACTGCTGCTTAGTTTTCTGCCTAAACTCAAAGTGATAGTTAGGTAGAATAGCATAGAGGGAGTCACATGAGTTACGTATGTGTGAGGCACGTCTATTGGTGGAGGTTTGTTTCATGATAATTTGCATGCATGAATCAGTTAAGCTATGTGACCTGAGAGGGTACGTAAGAATAAAAGGCTTGTGGAATGAAAAAAAAAAAAATGCAAATAGAGGGCAGTGCTGAATGAGACTAGCCATGTATGTGGGTGGAAGTAATACCTGTCGGAAATATAATTTCAATATAGGAAAAACTATAACTTTTATTTCCTTTATATACTATTACTATGTGACTGTTTTATGTTCTTTTACCATTCCCTTATAGTGGATACAATACAGAGGATCTAACTGTGTCTGCATATATACATAGCAAAATTATTGTTGACTTATGAAATTGGATCTCTGTGATCTTTGGACATATATGTATCATTAAAGAGGGAAAATTAAATACGTAGTATGTATAATTATGCAAATACGTTTTAATTTTTAATATTTATATATTTTACTTGCTCAGTTAAAATTTCATATAAAGGTTTTTACTTTGAAATTGAAACATTTGGAAGCTAGTAATTTGCAATATCAGGGAGAAGCATGGCTTAGTTAGTGATTAGCCTGACAGATTATGAATCCATCATTTACATCCTGCTGCTCCACACTTAAGAGCTGTGAGTGTATTATAAGAGTAATGGTCAAATCCTACTATTTGATTAGAGTAGTCCAACAGTTGGTGGTGGTGGGTGCTGTTAACTAGCTGCCACCCCTCTAGCCTCGGAGCTCAAACTTCAGATCAGCTAGCATGGATAGCCATTGTGTAACTTTATCCACATATCCAAATAAAATTAATGTTCATTTCACTTGTTCTTTAATTAAGCCACATATACTGTATGCTAAAACACCATTCAATCTCTTGCAATTTTTTACAGACTTTTAAACATAGGTGCTTATTTTTTAAGGTCACATAGGTGAGAAACACCAGCAGTTTTAATGTTATGGCATGGTGAACTTTATAACATGGTAATACTTTATCAGATCTCAATATTGTTTTAATAATTTGGTTTTAGTGAATATCATCTACAATTTGAAATTTGTTTTTCTTTCTTACAGATCAATTTTATGATAAAGTAATTGGGTTTGTGTCAGTTGACCTTTCACCTTTGACATTTGGATTTCAGTATGTATCTGGATGGTACAACATTTTAAATCTAACTGGACAGTGCTGTGGTCAATTGAAGGTCAGTGAATAATCATCAGACATGAAGCAGTTTTACAGTTCAACATTATTAAAATAAGACTGAATACTAGGATTTAGTTGCAATAAATAAAAATTCATGTCAGTTTTTTGTTTTGTTAAAACAATAATTCTTTAGGATATTTTAAAACTTTGTTTTGCATTTTTTACGGAGTAGGTGATTGTTCTGTCACATTGAATTGAAACACTGATAAGAGCAAAGAACTTGAAAGTTGTCATTTCCCTTTCAATAATTTGTACTAAATTCCCTTTGAAGTTACAGTGCTGTGTGACAATTATTAAGAAAGGTTTTTTTGACTGTACACAGTTCTATAAAGGAATAAACAGAAGTTTATTTTGTATTTATTAACTAGGCAATGTGTATGTTACTTTTATGAGTACTGTACACAAACCTAATTGAAGTTTTTTAAATTATTAACACTAGACATATTATACATATAAAAGGTAAACACAACATTTAAACTAAAATCTGAATGGAGGACAATACAACAGCAAATCAGTATCTTTAGATTTCGTGTGTGCTGTGCTGTTTGTAAAATTTATGAATATTGTCGAGGTTTAACAGTATATAAGAGAAACACTTAAAACCTTTGAGATGGTGCTAAAATTAAAAGCTACATACAGTGATTTAGAATTGGACTTTTTATGTTTAATGTTTTATGAATATTGTTTATACATGACTTAATACATTAGGCTGGTGGTAAAAGGAAATTTATACACTTATTCCATGAAATTTATTTTTGTAGGTTACTGTAACTCCTCACACTCAACTGTCATGCACCATAAAATCCAGTAGCAGAAAAAAAGTGAGTTTTATTTTGCTTTTACAAATGTTTTTTGCCAAAATAACTGTTGTTGGCCCAAACAAAAGTTTTGGGTATTATAAATAAATGCTGAAAAAAAAGAGCAAACAATTAAAAATGGAAAAAGAAAATATTTTTCTACTCTTTTTTTTTTTTGAGAAACCTAAGAAAATATTTATGTAACTTTAGTAGGTGACACTAACATTAAAGCAGTGAGCCACATCGAGGTACAGAGAGTTTTAGGCTTGAATGTTAAGACCTGGTGTACTGTCGGCTTGGAAAGAAGAGATCAAAGATTTTTCTCTACAATATATAAAACATGACCCTAACATAATTTTAATACTCAATGTGTAAATGTATACTTTTTTGCAGTGAAGGGTGAAGTTTGTTGAGATGTAGAAATTATTTATCTGTTGGTTAATGACAAACAGAAGTACTTAAGTAACCATTCTTGATACTAAATGATTAACTAATGTGTAGGTAGACTAAATTAAAAACAAAACAGAGAAAAGCTGTGTAACTCATTGATTGGCAGAGATCCGTGTGTCAGTGAACCTGAGCCATAACAAGTGTTTAAGTGTTGTGGACTTACTAAAGACTTCTCCAACACTCCCGACAAACAAATTTGAATAATTAGGGATCATTAGATGTACCCTAACTTTTATTAGAAAGTTTTTTTTAAAAAAAAAAAAACAGCTGTAGGTAACTACGAAGTACATTAACAAAACTGGAATAGTTTTACCTTTTTTTCCCATTTACTTGTTTCTTCCATATTTTCTTCACCCTTTTTTCACAATATTATATTTAATTACTATCTCTCAAAACGTTTTTTTTGGCTGGTTTTTGTTTATTTATTTGTTTTAGACACTAGCTTAGAACTTTTATATATTCTTTCAGTACTTCTTCTTTCATAAGTCACTTAGATGTGGGATTCTTGCCCCTCTACAAGTGATGTACTAAGCTTTTACTAATCTTTTTTTGTACTATTTGTAAGTTATGATCAATTTGAAAAATAGCCATGTCTTAAAAACCTTATACAAATATTTAATGACATTCCTCCCATTAATTTGTATACATCGGTATATATTTCAGTTTTGTTGCAGCGGAAGTGAATAAATTATTTACTGTAGCTTAGAAACGGGTGACCCTTGTGGATTTTATTTATTATATTTTGTTCTGTTACACTTTATTTAAATCTGAATCTTTTCAGTTTCAACTTGTTAAATACTAGAAAATTTAACTCATCTGATGTAAGATCTTTGTACTAAAAACAACAATTTTAATTACAACTACAAATATTTTTAATATTAAATTTTAAAGTAAATATAATACAAAGGATTGGATATAAGGATAACTTTTAATTAGTGATAGTGTGGCTAACACTTCAAAGTTCACCCAAGTAATTTTTCTTTTATTGGAAATATAATTTAAATAACAGTTTTTATGTTTAACAGTGACTAAATCACATTGGTGTTTTTTTTCACCCTCAGAATGTTTCTTACAGTTTCATGTGTCAGAAATAATAAGGAAGGTAATTTATAAAAATTAACAATAAAACAACAAATGGTGAGATTAATTATTTAACTAAAAGTTTTGGGTCTAAGCCCTAGCCCTTTTTTCAGTCACTTTCCCGAAGAAAGGCTTAAGCTTCAAAGATTTAGATGAATAATTAATGATGCCATTTGTTATTTGAAAATTTATTACTTTTTTTGTCGTCAGTCACCATTTGTCAATAGAATATGTTGTTTTTTTCTTTAGCCTTTCATTACGTTCTTGTGTTAAAGGGCTGTGCTTGAGAGAAATTAATACACAGTTTAGATTTTTTTCAATTGGATATGATTTCTCACAATCTTCAATCCATGTGGTTCATTTTTGAAAAGCTAAAGCTCCTGTTTGAATGTAGTAATTTCTGTCAGTATGTGTATTTAAGAAATAAAAAAAAATGTATTTGAATTAATCTAAATATTATTTACATGTTTTTCGAGTATTAAAAGTTATTAGATAACTTGATTTTTTTTAGGACGAACTTTTGGAAGTGTTACCAAATTATTTTGGTGTACCTTATCTGGAAGAGTTACCATCTTCAAATTCAGGTTCTATTTTCTATGGCTTGTTAAAGTAAGTAAGATGTTTTAAATTAACATTTTAATGAATTACCGAAGCTTATAAATATTTTTGAACATATTATTTCCTTTTCCTATAACTTTATTTTTTGTTTAAAAATTCATATAATCTATTTATGAAAACAAAAACTCTTGCTAAGATAAAAATAACATTTTAATAACTAGATTTGATGCTTAAGCTTCTTATAGTACAGGTGTTGACCTTGAGATGTGTAAAAGTTTTACTGAGAATTTTATCATTGGTATGGATAGGTTTAATAATTATGTATTAAATTCATAGATGCCAAACAAGGAAAAATTTATGTGTAAAAATATTTTTATGTTTTCAATGAGGAAGTGTGGTCAGAGTAAATTGGTAATGAATAAAAAGAAAATGATAATTTTTCTGTATTTTGGACAGCATATATTTGGCATTTTTATTTTAGTGCTCGCAGACAAGATTAATGTATTAATTGTATTGGTCAAGAACTCTGTTTTAATAATTTTTTTTTAAAACAATACCAGATAAAACTAAGGCTTAAATAGCATTTTAATTGTTATTATTTTATAGGTAAAATAATTTTGTTTTTAGAAAATAATGGTAGTGTTCACATTTTCATCAGCTACAATTTTTATTTTATGTATAAAAAGGTCATTTTGGAAAATGTTTTACTATCAATTTTTTTTCAACTACTTGTTATAGTTGTTATAGTTCAAGTTAACCTTTCTATATAGTTATATTGGGTCAAAGAGCTGTTAGTATGTTATGTAAGTTTTTGAAAATACTTTGCTGGGACACACACACACAAATGATTGTTTTGAGACCTCTGTAAGTTAGTAAACTTGTATTTGAAACAAACTGTAATACTATTGTTTCATGAAGTACACATGAATTTCAGTGTGTTTTGACTAATTCTATCATAAGTTTGTGTTTCATAAGTTCTGTTATTCAAAATTATACATTCTCTCTACTTTTACTTAATTTAGTGATTTTGACAAGACATAGACCTGTTAATCGTCTCTGTACTTCCTATGTTCTCTTCAGTCACATGTCATGGGATCACACACCCTTTACTTGTAGAATCTGTAGGCTAAGCACATTGTTATCATGTAGTATTATCTGTACTTGGTTCCCAACTGACTTATTCTCTCTTTTTTGCTGTATGAATTTCTCTTGATGCTTCACAGAAAACACTTGCTTTTATTTTCATTTACTTTTGATGTTATAACAATGCTTTCATATTTTAATATCTAAACCAACTTTTTGATTAATTTCATAAACTGTTTGATTTGCTGTGTTCTATCTACAAAAAAAAAGATAATTTGTTAAATAGTTTCATGTTGAAGATATTTTGTACTTTTGTTGTCTTTATCATTTGTCTATTCATCTGAGTTCCTTGACTGATGTTCTCTCTTTTTTGTAATAAAAATGTGTTGGTTATGTAATCTCTTATTTTAACAAATGAAAATTTTCATTATTTGGATACTTTTGTTTATTTTCACATAAATTGGAGCATTTGTAGAAAACAAGTGTTTACCTGTTGAAGACTTCATTATATAGGCTTAAAGCTTGCAATAAATATAAGTTTTATTATGGTAAAAAGTTCTGTTGCTTTTATTTCCTTATCATCAATGTGGACTTTGAATCATAAACAAAAATGTGCAGATGTTATCTTGGAATTACTTAAAATGTGTATTAGATGATATAACTTTAAAAGTTTTGTTCAGTGAATTGAAGCATATACATCGAAAAGAGACTGATGCTAAAGACAACATGAGTTACTTTGTTTTGAAAAAGTTAACACAATCGTATCTGAAATGTTTTTTTTTGTAAATATGTTTATGGTACTTTCTAAAATATTTGACATATTTTGACACCTTGTGTAATGTTTTTTAATACTGATGGTTGTCTCACTCATCCTGTTCTTTATATGTACTTACTTTGTTATGGAGTGTCCAAGGTTTTCCTGCATTTGGAGTATTCAGAACACTCATGATAGTTGTGTGTTTTATGAAACATAGGCTCACAATAATTTTTTTCTTTCATTTATCCTGTTTGTCACCAGTAAGATATTTATTGTGTTGCTGGGATGAATCAATTATTTGCAGTTTCTTAATTCTTTTTCTCAGAAATGGTTAATATGTCTTTATTTTTATTATTACTATCTACTTATCTATCTGTTTATGAATTCTAGTATTGAAGTTGAATATATTGGGTTTGAAATTAATATTTTAAAAGCATTAGTAACATAAAAGACAGATTGCCATAATGAGACCAGTTACAGATGATACCACCTAATAGGTACTACATCTCTTGGGCTGAAAACATTAGTAGACCATGTATACTTTCTCTCCTTTAAGTAAAGAAACAAGTAAAACCGTTAAGTAATAGTATAAGTAGGTGTGTCTGAAAGAAGGGTGTTAAAAGTAGAGAGTCATTTTGCCTGATATGCTAGTTTTTATGTAATGTGGTCTATAATGAAGTTTTAGATATGTTGTTTGTGAATCACTACAATTTTGATTTAGAATAACTTTAGTTATTGTTTCCAAACTAGAACTGGTATTTTAAAGATGTCTGGCCCAACTTGCATGTAAAATAATAATGATAACTTTAGTTATTGTTTCCAAATTAGAACTGATATTTTAAAGATGTCTGGCCCAACTTGCATGTAAAATAATAATGAAACTTTATAGTCAGATTTCAGTTCTCTTTAATTTCTTGGCCAGGGCATGATCTAGTGGTTAGCATGCCAGACTTTGAATCTAAGATTCTTGGTTTGTGTCTCTTTACCACAAGATTACATTCTGCATTTTGGGGCTATGGGTGTGTTATAAGAGTGATGGTTAGCAGTAGGTACTGTTGACTAGCTGCCTTCCCTCTAGTCTGTAAGTTCCAAGTTAGGGATGGCTAGCACAGATAGCTGAAATATACTTTAATATTTATAGTATTTTGGCACTTGTGTGTAAAGTTAAAATCATAAATAATATTCAACGTTAAACTGGTACACAATTTTATTTAGGCCTATTTATGGCCTTCAAAGTGTTGACGACTCTACATGTTTCAACATTAAAACGTCATCCCACTCCTGAGGATGACGTTGTAACATTGAAACATGTAGAGTCGTCAACTTTTTGAAGGCCATAGATAGGCCTAAATAAAATTGTATACCACTTTAACATTGAATATTATTTATGATTTTATACTTTAATATGTTTCTGTTCTTTCAGCTGGAATGTGAATTGTTAAGAATGGGTACAGCTAAGTGTGAAAACAGTCAAAGTTTTTTGGAGTTATTTATCAAAATAATAAACAAATAATTATAAATTATTTATATATTTGGTGTAACTGTATTTAAACTTTGTTCAACTTATACCAAATCTATTGAACTATGCCTGAATGAGTATAATATTTTCTAAAATATTACTATTTACGTGTGTGTAACATGGATGTAAATTAAATAGCTTGTCTCATATTGATTGTAGTGCAAATAACATGATGTAAAAAATGATGCTTTTAAACCTGAGCAAGCAAAACATTCAAAATTTGACAAGTTCTACCACATATCACATTTATTGTTTATTGAGAAAACAGTACTGGTTTTTCTTTTTAAACTACATGAATGAGGAAGTAATTTGGGTAAAAAAGTTAAGAACACACACACATTTGCATTTTTGTTCTTGATTTTTTTTGTCAAGTAGTATATGCTGTTCAATATTTTATTTTATTTTATTATTCAGGAAACAGTTAGCAGAGCTAGATATAATCCAAGAAAAACTGACAGAACGAATAAAGCAGTCATCAAATAATGACACTTTCAAAAAGATTAGTATCAATTCACATGAGCTCCATTCTTCTGCAAAAACACCCTCACAAGAAAGAAACAATGCTTCAAGAAATCTGACAAAAGTCAATGATATTCAAAATTTCCAAAAGATGCCTGCAGCATCTGTCTTAATAATGGCTGGAGAGAGTAGTGCTGGGGTTTCAGACAGCTATGATCAGAATAATGAATCTGAGGGGAATTCCATGTCTAAAACCTTTCCCACTCAATGTATTCCAGCTGATGTAGAATCCAGAGTAGCGGATTCAGCTGTTGCTCATGTCACTGTGAATTCAACTCTCCAGACGAAAACACTTCTACGTCAGAACCCGCTAGATCATCTTTAAACAAATGCTGGCTTGGGCTGAATCCATGAGATGTATTAAGAAGCCTAGGAGAAAGGATGGGAAACTCTGACACGTGACCTTCACACTCTCTACCTTCATTAACATTGCTGTTGTTATGTGAAAGAACCTGAGGATCACCCATGGAGTGGAGATGATGAAGACAGTGGATATCCTGGGACTGTTCAAGCTGATGAAAAGTGGATGCAGAGTAAGCAGTTTAGAACTATCGGTAGAGAGAGAAGTGTAAATGGTTCTCATCCTGATGAAAAGGAAGAAATAAATAAAATGATGTATGTTCAAGTGCGTAATATGGCAATAAATAAAGAAAATAGTTGGACTAGTGACAATCCATCATCACCACAAGATGAAAGAGGTTCACTTCCTGAAGGCTCAGTTCATTTCCAGCAAACATCTAGTGAAACTAGAGACTTTGTTACACTACCCACTTGTACATCATGCAGAATTCAAAGTTATGGGTCCGAGATGAGAGCAGTCAGTCCAGATTCTGGTGAGATGAAAACAAATGATAACACTGAACATATTCTTGAAGTGGTTCGACCATTTTCTCCACTTTCTTTGGAGGTACAGCAGGTAATTTCAGCAACTGTTAAAGACAGTTTTTGTAGGGTTGGTGCAGCTAGTCAAGATCATAGCTATATCCAAGAATCTAGTTTTTGTAAATTGTTCAAAGTTGGACAAGAAGAGAAGAATGAAAGTGTAGAACACAAAGAAAACACGTGTTCTACAGTTGATGATGTCAGTGATTTGACAGAAGAACTGGAAGATGTGGAAAGAAGTAAGGTGAGCTCCATAGGAGAAATTAGTTATCCTAATCAGGATGCGAAGGAAAAAAATGAAAGATCTTTTTCCAGTAGCAATTGGAACACATACAGGTTCTCCACTTTTCCAAACTTTTTTCTCCCCCCACAGGATTTGGAAAAGTCTATGAGAACCCTTAGAACGGCTTTACTGATACCATCTCGGAAAGAGGTACAGTTAAACCTCTGTATATACTATTCAAGAAAACTTTTATCAAGAGTTTAATACTGGTACTTGAATTATTAAAAATTCAAATAATGAGTAACATTACACTAATCCTCAAAGAATGAGTAACATTAAACTAATCCTCACAGAATAAGTAACGTTAAACTAATCTCCAAAGAATGGGTAACATTAAACTAATCCTCAAAGAATGAGTAACATTAAACTAATCCTCACAGAATAAGTAACATTAAACTAATCCTCAAAGAATGAGTAACATTAAACTAATCCTCCAAGAATGAGTAACATTAAACTAATCTCCAAAGAATGTGTAACATTAAACTAATCCTCAAAGAATGAGTAACATTAAACTAATCCTCACAGAATAAGTAACATTAAATGGGTAACATTAAACTAATTAATTAAACTAACATTAAACTAATCCTCACAGAATAAGTAACATTAAATGGGTAACATTAAACTAATTAATTAAACTAACTAATTAAACTAACATTAAACTAATCCTCAAAGAATGAGTAACATTAAACTAATCTCCAAAGAATGTGTAACATTAAACTAATCCTCAAAGAATGAGTAACATTAAAACAATCTCCAAAGAATGTGTAATATTAAACTGATCCTCATACAATGAGTAACATTAAACTAATCTCCAAAGAATGGGTAACATTAAACTGATCCTCACAGAATGAGTAAAATTAAACTAATCTCCAAAAAATGGGTAACATTAAACTGATCCTCACAGAATGGGTAACATTAAACTAATCTCCAAAGAATGGGTAACATTAAACTGATCCTCACAGAATGAGTAAAATTAAACTAATCTCCAAAAAATGGG
>NW_013669117.1:76098-78551 GCF_000517525.1 Limulus polyphemus
CTCCAAAGAATGGGTAACATTAAACTAATCTCCAAAGAATGGGTTACATTAAACTAATCCTCGCAGAATGAGTAACATTAAACTAATCTCCAAAGAATGGATAACATTAAACTAATCTCCAAAGAATGAGTAACATTAAACTAATCCTTGCAGAATGAGTAACATTAAACTAATCTCCAAAGAATGGGTTACATTAAACTAATCCTCGCAGAATGAGTAACATTAAACTAATCTCCAAAGAATGGATAACATTAAACTAATCCTCAAAGAATGAGTAACATTAATCTCCAAAGAATGAGTAACACTAAACTAATCCTCGCAGAATGAGTAACATTAAACTAATCCTCACAGAATGGGTAACATTAAACTAATCTCCAAAGAATGGGTAACATTAAACTAATCCTTGCAGAATGAGTAACATTAAACTAATCTCCACAGAATGAGTAACATTAAACTAATCTCCAAAGAATGGATAACATTAAACTAATCTCCAAAGAATGAGTAACATTAAACTAATCTCCAAAGAATGGGTAACATTAAACTAATCCTCACAGAATGAGTAACATTAATATAATCTCCAAAATACACAACACTATCTGCTTTGATGAAAGAATGTTTAATTTAAGAGATTGCTATGTGTGTAACCATTAAATTCTCAACCTTAGTATAGAAGCTGAAACGTCGTTTCCTTTTCTTTCAAAAGGCAGTTGCAGTCCATTAAAGTTTTCAAACCTATATGTATACTGTACCTAAAGATCCACTGGAACAGTTTTTTAATTATTCTCATTGATATCTCACCCCTCTTTGGTTATATTTATAAATTATTTTATTATATTAAGTTTGCTTCTTTTTGTCAGAAAGGGCTAACCAGAACAAGGGTTTTTGTGTGGAATTACAATATTTATAAGTTATCTTTGATTTAAGATAAGCATTATTTTATAGTAACAGAAAAAATTATTGTTAAATAGTTAAAGGTTAGGAAATTTAGTTTTATTTAATGAACCTGCCATACATGATTGACTATTAACTTCGAGAAATATTTCTTATTATCTTTGATTTAGGAAGTAAATTCAGAAGATAAAGTTAAAAATAATACTACTAGAAGAAGTTTAGAGGATGCTGGTTATGAACCAACAGAAGAAGAGACTCGACGAATACAGCAAATTTTATCAAAGTCTCTGTAAAAACCTGATATAAAGTCCTTAATAAAGAGAAGAATTTGATAGATTTATAAAATCAAGAATTGATAATTGAATTCATTTTAAAATAAATTATTTATTAATTAAAATATGTGTGCTTGTGTTTTTTGAATGTGTGATTATATTTATGAATATTAAGAATTCTCTGTTGTTGTAGCATAATATGCAAATATATTTTTGCTGTGAGGTAACAGGTATCTGTTTATGAAACAAGAAATGTTTGATTTATTAAAATGAGCTACAGGTGTAGTAAGAATCAAGGATAGGTTACATTCTGGTCTGTTGATTAGTTAAATGTTAAAGGGGTTTATGTCTGAATTTCAAAATTGAAAGACTAAGGAAGTAGGCTGAACATGATACAGTGGCTAGTGTGCCGGACTTTGGATCTGTGGGTCCAACATTAGTGTCTCATTACTGAAATAAATATATAAAATATTGCAATCCTATTTTAAAGCTGTGAGTGTGTTATAAGTGCAACCATCAGAACCCACTATTTTGTCAGACCAGTGTGGGTACTGTTAACTTCCTGCTAGTCTAACAGCTCAAAGTTAAAATGGTAAGTGCAGATAGCCTTGGAGTAGATTGCACAAATATCCAAATAACAAACAAGTATTCTAAGAAAGTATGAATGTCTAGAACAGTTAACATTTAAAGTGTTGACACCTTTTTATGTATGTATCAGTATATATATAAAGAAGCTAGTCCAATTTGAACTCTGTTCACTTACCTTGTCAATGTATAAACACTAACGTCTCCATCTTAAGCTCTGTTCTCTTATCAAGTCAATGTATAAACACAAATATGTCCAACTAAGCTCTGTTCACTTACCTTGTCAACGTATAAACATAAACATGACCATCTAGGCTCTGTTCACTTACCTTGTCAATGTATAAACACTAACGTCTCCATCTTAAGCTCTGTTATCTTATCAAGTCAATGTATAAACACAAATATGTCCAACTAAGCTCTGTTCACTTACCTAGTCAACGTATAAACATAAACATGACCATCTAGGCTCTGTTCACTTACCTTGTCAATGTATAAACACTAACGTCTCCATCTTAAGCTCTGTTATCTTATCAAGTCAATGTATAAACACAAATATGTCCAACTAAGCTCTGTTCACTTACCTAGTCAACGTATAAACATAAACATGACCATCTAGGCTCTGTTCACTTACCTTGTCAATGTATAAACACTAACGTCTCCATCTTAAGCTCTGTTATCTTATCAAGTCAATGTATAAACACAAAT
>NW_013669117.1:79075-83861 GCF_000517525.1 Limulus polyphemus
TTCACTTACCTCAACTAAGCTCTGTTCACTTACCTAGTCAACGTATAAACATAAACATGACCATCTAGGCTCTGTTCACTTACCTTGTCAATGTATAAACACTAATATGTCCATCTAAGCCATGTTCACTTACCTCAACTAAGCTCTGTTCACTTACCTAGTCAACGTATAAACATAAACATGACCATCTAGGCTCTGTTCACTTACCTTGTCAATGTATAAACACAAATATGTCCAACTAAGCTCTGTTCACTTACCTAGTCAACATATAAACACCAATATGTCCATCTAAGCTCTGTTCACTTACTTAGTCAACGTATAAACACCAATATGCCCATCTAAGCCCTATTCACTTACCTTGTCAATGTATAAACACTAATATGTCCATCTAAGCCATGTTCACTTACCTTGTCAATGTATAAACACTAATATGCCCATCTAAGCCCTATTCACTTACCTTGTCAATGTATAAACACTAATATGTCCATCTAAGTCCTGTTCACTTACCTTGTCAATGTATAAACACAAATATGCCCATCTTAGCCCATGTTCACTTGCCTTGTCAATGTATAAACACAAATATGCCCATCTAAGCCCTGTTCACTTACTTGTCAATGTATAAACACTAATATGCCCATCTAAGCCCTGTTCACTGACCTTGTCAATGTATAAACACTAATATGCCCATCTAAGCCCTGTTCACTTACCTTGTCAATGTATAAACAAATATGCCCATCTAAGCCCTGTTCACTTACCTTGTCAACGTATAAACACAAATATGTCAATCTAAGCTTTGTTCACTTCCTGGTTTCACTCTCTCACTTCGGGCTCGGTCTTAGGAACCGACCTCGTAACTATTTTGTGCTTGTTATAGTTTTCATACTATAACTTTTAATACAGTGTGCGTATCTTCACGAAATTTTGCAGATTATCAGTAATCATTAAATGGCTTTCGTACACGAAATATCAGATTTTTTTTTTAAGTTTTAAGATTTTTAAAGTAATGATTTGCTCGTGCATTTTTTAAAGCGTCTGTATGCCGTGCGTGCTAGACTGTTCCAGTGATTGGTTTAAAACAGGTGGATTGAAATTGGTTGTATGCCGTATGTTCTAGTTCCAGTCAACAAAATATCAACTTTTTTTAAAGCACAAGTCTACATAGTGGGCTATCTATGTTGTACCCACCACGGGTATCGAAACCAAAACTTTTAGTTTAATAAGCCGTCAGACTTACCGCTGAGCCACTTGGGGGCACCAGTGTATTTAGAAATTAAAACATTAAATTAAGAAATAACATACAATTACTTCAAATTCTATGACGAGGAACCCACTCCGAGACTAATAATGCTTGTCGAAACGTCGTACATTTGCTGTTATGTTAAACTTATATTAAAGTTTTTCTTCGTTACACATTCAAGCCATCTCCAAGCATTATTATACAAATACTTCGCGTTACCATAGATACGAAAGTTCCAAAGTTCGTTGTAATTCCTTATATTGGAAATCAAAAAGTTCAAAATCAACCTTTTAAGGGTTCGTATTCTCTTTGTTATATAGAATTAATATGAAACTTTCTGATGCACGTTAACGAGTATTGAAAAGTTATATCAAAAGCCCTTTAAGCTACAGATCAAACGTGTTTCAACTTCTTTGCGACTGCTCTAGGCAACATTATGTGCCAAAGTGGTTGTGACAACTTTGTTTGCAAACTTAAGACACTATATAAAAACAGTTTTTCCAGTTGTTGTGTGTAAATGACATTAGAAATATTAAAACCGATTTAACTGGAAAGTAAAACTAAAAGACTTAGTTAACGAAAATATAATTTAACAAACATTGAGTTAGTGTGATCTATTTTGCACTTAGACGCTTCAGTTTTGAATAGGGACCGTTGATAAATTATTTATGGAATCTAATAAGTGACATTGTAGCCTTACTGTGTTTTCGACATTCAGGTAATGATGTAGAGGTCCAAAAAAAGGAAGTCTTGCGTTTATTAATGTCAGGATTGAAAAATATGTATATTAAGTATCCATAATACGTCACCCACCGTAGAAAATAGTTTTCTTTGTTGAATCGCAGTTTGGGTCATGATTAAGCTCTCTTTGCACGTTCATTATAAGCCGCCCTGACGGAGAGAACTAATTAGTTGGGTCTCATAGTGTCGACTTTAAGGCGCACTACAAACAAGGACTAATAAATTAAACCTGGTTCTCATTTGCTGATTTCATTCGTAAATAAGTCTTGTCGATTTTAGATCTTTGCTATTAGGCCCAAAAGTTTCAAAACTGTTGTTTCCTGCTTTGTTGAAAAGCTGTGCCGTGAAAACCAATATAGTGAATATTTGATTATGTCGGTTCTTAATGTCGTCTTCTAGCACGTAATTCAGCGAAGAATTGGTTCTAGATTTTTTTGTTTTTTATGCTTCGTTGCAGAAAAACCGTTTTTATCGTTTTAATACAAGAATTACCTGCAACCGACGTCAGTTTGGTAAAAAACAACAACAACAACAACAACAAAACTCGGACACTTTGATTACTAAATTCATTATTCAAAACGCTGACTGACAAGTTATTGAGTTAAAACAACAGTTAAGAAAGATGCCAATATTAGCAGTAATGAAAGGAGCTCAGATCCTCAAAATCATTTAACACAATCCGAAGAAAAGCATTCAAAACATAATATAATATGTTTAAATTACATGTTCTTTTAGTGCATATAGAAAGATAAAAAAATACCATTAACAAAAAGTTAATTGTTACACTGTATTTGAATGTGACATTTTTCGCAGTTCAAAATTTGTCAAAAAATTTTATTGAACAAAAACTCAAAGTACGTTACTCTGACGAATTTATAAACACTTTTTAAGTTCTTCAGTTTTTTTTTCTAATTCTCACTCAGCATGTCAAGCCAATCACTAAATCATGCTACTGCAAGCATTATTTTCTCTGATTAGTGTTCATCGATACTCGCAATATCATGCATAACGATGCATTTTATTCTATTCTAATTACCAATCTCGTATTGTTGAAAGTGTTTGTTTGTTTTTTGAATTTAGCGCAAAGCTACACGAGGGCTATCTGCGCTAGCCGTCCCTAATTTAGCAGTGTAAGACTAGAGGGAGGGCAGCTAGTCATCACCACCCACCGCCAACTCTTGGGCTACTCTTTTACCAACGAATAGTGGGATTGACCGTCACATTATAACGCCCCCACGGCTGAAAGGACGAGCATGTTTGGTGTGACGGGGATTCGAACCCGCGACCCTCAGCTTGCGAGTCGAGTGCCTTATCCACCTGGCCATGCCGGGCCTTTGTTGAAACTGAGAGAAAGAGAAATAGAGATAACATTAGTTTTCAGGAAAATTGTTTTAGATTGGTATTTTAAACCAACGAACCACGTCGAGCTTTCCTGAACAAAACCTAAAGTCCTTCGTTAGGACAGCGGTAAGTCTACAGACTTACAACGCTAAAATCTGGGAGTCGATTCCTCGCGGTGGACACAGCAGATAGCCCAATGTGGGTTTGCTCTAAAACTAAGAAATGAACAAAACCTAAATAATTCTTAATATGCATTTCTTGGAATTTTGATTCCTATAGGACAAGTAGACTTCAAAATATAATAGCTTTAAATATGGGGATTTTCTTTATAACCACCCTGTGAAATCACGATGTACGTAAAATCCGTTAGGCACTGAAATGATTAGTTTTCGCAAATAGTTTAGCTCACAGTTGTACGATAGGTTACAGTAAGACATGTAGTGACTTGTCGCTTAAATAACAACTAGTTACTGGCTGAGTTCTAAGCTGTTCTGTGGTGAGCTGGGTCAACTTTTGTTGCTGCTAGTTGTGTATTTGTGGGACAAAGAATTTATTTTATTTCCTTGAAGAGAGGATCAAGCATTATAATGAGGACCAAAACCATGATCTTCATAAAACTGAGTGTGAATGGTTTGTTTGTAATTTATCTCAAAGCTACACAATGGGCTATCTGTGCTCTGCCCACCAGGGGTATCGAAACCCGTTGTAAGTCCGCAGACATTTATTTAACAATGATAAACTGATTAAATTATCGAACAGATGTTAACTAGATTCCTCATATACCATTCTTCCCAGTGTGGGTAAGACCAGTATCTGTTCTGGTCTTCGCTCTATTACAATTATTTTTATATCTTGTCTCCTTGTTTTTTAATCCCTTAAAATATCGGTTAGATACACATTTGAATAATTGAATAAAGACTCAGTGGACTGTATGATTTAATTATTCTAGTGCTTGGGGCCTTGTACTTGTCATGACCATTACTCATTCTTGTATACCTACCATAGAAATGATTAAGAGTGAATTTCACACAATTTCACTCAATCACACAAGACGAACGCGAGCAAGATGGGAATATTTTGTTTAAAATATTTCAATGCAACTTCAAACTTTGTTCATTTAGTTTTCCACAGGTAATTATCCACATATAAGATAAAGGGTTTTTCTAAATAATTTAATGGCACTGATTTCTCTTTCGGGCCAAGTTCGCAAACTTATCAATATTAAACAGTTCTCAAAGTGATATTTTTAAAACATTAAACAGACATTCGTAGAAAGCGAGTTCTTTAGCTGTTATAATTGTTAATACGTTTCTAGAGAACATTAATTAGCATCTGTAGGTCTCTAGGCAACACTACCTGGTATCTGCAGGTCTCTGGGCAACCTTACATGATATCTAATAATGGCTGGAGACGGCTTGAATGGGTAATGAAGAAAAACTTTAATATAACAGCAAATGTACAACGTTT
>NW_013669117.1:84391-98174 GCF_000517525.1 Limulus polyphemus
ACAAGGCTATCTTTACCTTGTGTCAATATCATTGTGTAACTTGTTTAAAACAACCGACAAGACGATATCTATACCTTGTGTCAATATCATAGTGTAACTTGTTTAAAACAACCGACAAGACGATATCTATACCTTGTGTCAATATCATAGTGTCATGTGTTTAAAAACAACCGATAAGACGATATCTTTACCTTGTGTCAATATCATTGTGTAACTTGTTTAAAACAACCGACAAGACGATATCTATACCTTGTGTCAATATCAGTGTCATGTGTTTAAAAACAACCGAAAAGACGATATCTTTATCTTGTGTCAATATCATAGAGTCACATCTTTTTTTAATAAGCTATTATTGTTATTCGTGTTTTATGGGTTTTTATCCCCATTTAAAATAACTGACAAGGCTATCTTTAGCTTGTGTCAATATCATTGTGTAACTTGTTTAAAACAACCGACAAGACGATATCTATACCTTGTGTCAATATCATAGTGTCATGTGTTTAAAAACAACCGAAAAGACGATATCTTTATCTTGTGTCAATATCATAGAGTCACATCTTTTTTTAATAAGCTATTATTGTTATTCGTGTTTTATGGGTTTTTATCCCCATTTAAAATAACTGACAAGGCTATCTTTAGCTTGTGTTAATATCATTGTGTAACTTGTTTAAAACAACCGACAAGATGATATCTTTAGCTTTTGTCAATATCAAGTTACATGTGTTTAAAACAACCGACAAGGCGCTATTTTTAGCTTGTGTCAATATAATAAAGTGACAGGTGTTTGAAAAACCGACAGGACGCTGTCTTTAGCTCCTGTGAATATCATAAATTTACACGTGCTTAAAACAATCGAGAAGACGTTTTCTTTAACTTGTGTCAATATCATAAAGTGGCACGTGTTTAAAACAACCGAAAGGACGCTGTCTTTAGCTCCTGTGAATATCATAAAGTTACACGTGCTTAAAACAATCGAGAAGACGTTTTCTTTAACTTGTGTCAATATCATAGTAAAACATGTATAAAACAACCGACAAAACGCATCTTTAGCTTGTGTCAATATCATAAAAGTGACACGTGTTTAAAACAATTGACAAGACGTTTTCTTTAACTAGTGTCAATATCATAGTGGCACATGTATAAAACAACCGACAAAACGCATCTTTAGCTTGTGTCAATATCATAAAAGTGACACGTGTTTAAAACAACTGACAACACGCTATCTTTAGTTTGTGTCAATATCATAAAGTGACACATGTTTAAAACAAATGACAAGACACTGTCTGTAGTTTGTGTTAATATTATAAAATGACAGGCGTTCCGGGTTCGTACACCTTCGGTGATTCAGATTTCCATGACTTTCCAAAACTTTTCATAGCCCTCAAAGCTGATTTTCCAGACCAAATATAATATGAAATAAATCGAATTTATATGCATGTATGACTACACGTGAAACACAATGATAGGACATAGATTAACAATTATTTGACTTTTCCACCATATTTGCATTTTCTTCATGCAAAATTTTTAATGCTAAAGACTTTTATTTTCCCATTTTCGCGAGACTTTAATTTTGCCAAATCAGTTATATTCATATAGAATTAGCAGACATATCTGTCAGAAAAAAGGTAGTTCTTTGGAATATGGGTGGAAAGCTGAGGTTTTGTGGGTCCTGAAAACCATTGTTAGTTGGTACAGTTACAAAAGCTATGAAAACATAAATGAACTGTTAAAAAAGATAGTAAAATCGCATCCAAGTTCTCTTGTGGAGAGAAAAAATGTGCATATATGGCTTGTTTTAGATTGGCCGCATATATCAAGTCAGATTTGTATCAAAATCTTGGAAAAGATACAGACTTTGTGCTCTTGTACAATGAATCCTTAAATGGTAAAAACCAGAGGGACCAACTTGATGTATACTTTGAGTTGGAAAAAAATATTGTGATGACTAGATTTCTCGGCCACACACGGGCTAATGATCTCTTAAGCCATTTCTTACAGCTGACAAAAGACCTTAATCTTAAACAGGGATGAATGGTCCAAATGTTAACTGGTTGTTCCTTGAAAAATTAGAATCAGTTAAAAACTACAAATTCGGACTCCGTCTTTAACCAACATTGAGTCTTGTGGTCTCCACACAGTCCATGGAGCTCTTCGTACTGCTTTCAATGCGACTGATTGGGATTTAGAAGCAATACTTAAATCATTGTACTGCCTTTTCAAAGATTCTCTAACCAGACAGGAAGACTGAGAAAATTACCGCATCTTCAAGGATTTTGACCTTAAAACCATTAGGCTTGACTGCTCTTTGTTCAAACACACGGACCAAGCTACATATTACGAGCCTTTATGGCGTGTTGGCAAACTCATTTTAATATTTTCTCATGGCTAAGTAACTGTTGAAAGTAACTATTCCGTGAATGAAGGATTAATGCTTCAAAACATGAATGATGTCTCCCTTGTTGGTCACTGGTTAATCTATGATTATGTGCATTCAGTTGGAGGTATTCTGGAGTTTCCTTTGTTGAAGGAACTGCTCACTGCCGCTCAAAGTGGAAAACAAAAATATAACCAATACCTCGATCAACAGAAAGAGATGTGTGAGCTGTATCAAAAGACACGGAAAAGGAAACTTACCCTTCGTGATATTGCAAAACGTAAGGATAAACGCCAACATTTGGAAAAACATATAGTATCCTTAATTGAGGCTGCTGATGATCTTCCTGACAAGGGTGAAAAACAGGACTTTAAAAGTTGTGTCCTGAAGTGGGAGCTTAGCCTTCATATGTTCTAATGCAGTTTCTTACATCTTCATAGAAAGAGAGCTGGCTTTCTTTGCCAAGCTCTGCAAGGAAAGGCTAAACTTCATAACGTATTACCAAGTTCTCAATTTTTAACTGAAGTTTCCTGTTTTTGAAATCAAGTCCAGAATATTTGAACAATTCGAAATTGCATACAGTGTCACAAGTCTTTAACAAATTCCTTGAATAGAGTAAACAGGATTCTCTGCAAGCAATGGATGAGTGCGTCTCATACTGTAGTTTCAAATTATACTGGTCAATGATTTAAATACAACTGTTCAGAAATAATGCATATTCAACACATCTCCTTAATTTAAGTAACTTGTAAAGCCTTTCTTCTCACAAATAAGTGTTTCCTAGTAAGTTGGTGTCAGGTGTGTACTGTACTTTCTCACTTGCTTTTGGAATTTTGTCTGCTACTTTCTTACAGGAAACATCCATAGAAGATCCAGATCCCTGCCCAGGAAACATATTGACAGACTGCCTCTTCTGCTTAAAAGTTTTTTTCTCTGCATTTTTATAAACAATCACTCTCTTTCTCCACTGTTACCTTTGATCTGCATAGAACGGACTTCATGCTCGCCCTTTCAGCCGTGGGGGCGTTATAATGTGACGGTCAATCCCAATATTCGTTGGTAAAAGAGCAGCCCAAGCCCTCTAGTCTTACACTGCTAAATTAGGGACAGCTAGTGCAGATAGACCTCGTGTAGCTTTGCGCGAACTTCAAAACAAACAATACTCTTTTTGGCGCATCGCGTTGGTTATATTTATAGGCGTGTGGAGGCTTTCTTGAAATTTCAGTTTTACGTAACAATACTGGCGCTAACACAAGTGTTTATGTACACATATGTATCGTTGATTCTTACTCTCGAGAACCTTTTACAACTTTGGAGAATAGGTGGAAGTTTCGCAATACATATCTAACACTATAAGCTATGCATGTTTCTAAATATAAATGTAATCTAAACAAACGTTGATATTAAAATAAATAGATAATAACAAATTCGTTACAGTCTCAATCTTACAAACGCTTGAAATAATCTATTAAAAAGCATGTAAGTAGTAAATATGTAGGGTACTCCGATCATTTTTATGAAAGGAAAATGGCGGGAAAACGTGGTTCTACTTCGTCTTCAGTGACTCCAATAAAGAAAAGATAAGTTTATAACGAGCAGAAGTTTAGGCATGAGTATTCAAAAAGAGTCCAATGATACTGTATCATTCTCAAAGGATATGAATTAAGCAAGATGTTCAATTTGTGTTTGTGATTTAACCATTGCTCATGGAGATGAAAATGACATAAAAAAACATCTCAACACTACTAAACACCATCAAAATTGTTCGAGGGCGTCTGGAATTGATAAATTGGTCTAATTTTTTGCAAAACCCGATACAAAATCAGGAAATGATATGATCAGAGCAGAATGTTTATTCACTTCTGGTGGTTTCAGACCATTCTTCAAATATCTTTACCTGAATATTTCCAGATTCGGAAATCGCTAAAAGATGCAGATGCTCAAGAACCCAAACCTCTGCTATAATTGGAGAAATGAGCGAATTGTGAGTAACATTGAAACTAGGGTTTTCAACTAATGGGAGTAATGACGTTGACAGTAAACTGTACCTTATTGTAGTGACATACTTCGATGACAACACGTAAAAGGTAGTAAATGCATTACTTTCTAATTCTAATTTCATTGGAAAACCAATTGGCAAGAATATTGCAGGACTTCTTCAATACAAATGTGATTATAAGGAGAAGAATGGAGTTGCAGGTTATATTGTGAAACTTAACCCTGAAATTGTGATTAGGGGATGCCCATGTCACGTCCTTTATTTGGTAGCAGAAAAAGCACCAAAGAAGTTGCAATATCAGTTTGATGAAATTCTTGTTAACATTTATTACTATTTGGATAAGAATGCAAATAGGAAACAAGAACTTAGAGAATTACAGAATCTATGTAATGTGAAGACTTAAACTAATCTGAAACGTGTGCATACGCTGGCTGTCTCTTGGAAAATGCTTAGAGAGGTTAATTGAGCAGTGAAGACATTTGAAGCATTACTTTGCAGCCAAACATGATGAAACGAAAAAAGATGAAGAAAACAAAAAATCCATTTGAAAACGACAGTTCAGAACTACTGTATTAACAGCACGATGTCACGAAGTAACTAGAATTGTTTATGTCACCAATGTCATTGATCCTGAGTTTAAAGTGTTCGCGTTTGTTGAGATGTCAAACTGGTCAATGTAGGCAAATCGATATATTTCGAGAAATATAAAACGAACACATGCATTTTAAGGTTTACCTTTCCCTATACGATCACAGTTTAGTCTTCATTAGACATAAACATAGGCAGATTACTGAATCTACAAGTCGAATCACCTTGATCATCTCTTAGTTCTATATCAATATTTCAACATGTTTGTAGTCTCTATATGTCTTTCTTTCCTGGGTAGTTGGACTATACTTAAGGAGTAATCTGTTTTGACGAGGAAAAGCTTTAAGGACTTGTTTCCTCCATAGCAATTCCCAAGGGTACTAAGTCCAAACGTATCATTACCGCTGTTGAAATATATACTAAGCACTCGTTTCGGAAATATTTCAAAAAACTTTATTTTTTGAACCAGTTCGCTGTATATTTGAGTAAAATGATGTATGAAAATTAGTAACAAAGATGCTGAAATTTTGATTTTTAAAATTCTCTATCAAATATTGATGTGAAGGTTGTAGGTACTATATACGTAGTTCATGTACACGTACGAAATCTCTGTACACGTAGTTCATATGGATGTAGAAAGTCTTTGTACACGTAGTTCATGTCCATGTAGGAAATCATTGTACACGTAGTTCATGTCCATGTAAGAAGTCTCTGTACACGTAGCTTATGTCCATGTAGGAAATCATTGTACACGTAGCTTATGTCCATGTAGGAAATCATTGTACACGTAGTTCATGTGCTATATAGGAAATTATTGTACAAGTAGATCATGTGCATGTAGAAAATCATTGTACACGTAGTTCATATCCATGTAGGAAATCATTGTACATGTAGTGCATGTCCATGTAGGAAATCATCGTGCATGTAGTTCATGTGCATGTAGGAAATCATTGTAAACGTGGTTCATGTGCTTGTAGAAAGTCTCTGTACACGTAGTTCGTGTCTATGTAGGAAATCATTGTACACGTAGTACATGCTCATGTAGGAAATCATTGTACATGTAGTTCATGTCCATGTAGGAAATCATTGTACACGTAGTTCCCGTGCATGTAGGAAGTCTCTGTACACGTAGTTCATGTCCATGTAGAAAGTCTCTGTACTCGTAGTTCCTGTCACATGGAGAAAGTCTCTGTACACATAGTTCATGTCACATGGAGAAAGTATCTGTACACGTAGTTCATGTCCATGTAGAAAGTCTCTGTACACGTAGTTCCTGTCACATGTAGAAAGTCTCTGTACACGTAATTCATGTCACATGTAGAAAGTCTCTGTACACGTAGTTCCTGTCACATGGAGAAAGTATCTGTACACGTAGTTCATGTCCATGTAGAAAGTCTCTGTACACGTAGTTCATGTCACATGTAGAAAGTCTCTGTACACGTAGTTCCTGTCACATGGAGAAAGTCTCTGTACACGTAGTTCATGTCCATGTAGAAAGTCTCTGTACACGTAGTTCCTGTCACATGGAGAAAGTCTCTGTACACGTAGTTCATGTCCATGTAGAAAGTCTCTGTACACGTAGTTCCTGTCACATGGAGAAAGTCTCTGTACACGTAGTTCCTGTCACATGGAGAAAGTCTCTGTACACGTAGTTCCTGTCACATGGAGAAAGTCTCTGTACACGTAGTTCATGTCCATGTAGAAAGTCTCTGTACACGTAGTTTCTGTCACATCTAGGAAGTCTCTGTACACGTAGTTCCAGTCCATATAGGAAGTATCTATACATGTAGTTCCTGTAACATGTGGGAAGTCTTTGTACACACAGTTCATGTCACATGTAGGAAGCCTTTGTACACGTAGTTCCGGTCCAGAATATGTCACATGAACTGAAACAGTACAGTTTTTAAGCTTTAGTTGCGCAGCTATGGAACATACACTACTAAATGAGTATACAGTATAAAGATTGCCTGGTAACACTCACTTATTGCCAGAGATAAAAAAAATATCATTAGTCGAAGAAATGTGGAGGGTAAAATAATTTACATTATATATTGGCTTCAACTGTTTCAGTCCACCCCGGTGGGTCAACGGTAAGTCTACGGACTCCCAGTGAAAACATCCAGGGTTTGATTCCTAGTGGCGGCCAGTGTGCAGGTAGCCCACTGTGTAGTTTTGCACTAAGAAAACAATGAATACCAAATGCTTTATTTTTTTGGTATGCCATTTCCTTCATTTTTTTTTGTCATGTAAACAAACTTAAGTTATTTATAAAAAATCTATAACGTTATAACTGAGAAAAATCGGCCTCTGATGAAATGTTTCAAATAAACTATATCTTGGATGAACACTTCCAACCCTCGGCAAAATATTACGTTCTTTGATCCTTGAGGGATATACAGAAAATAAACCTTATTTATTGTACGAAATTAGTGATAATTATTGTTTGAAGTCAAGTACGTTTAAAAAGATAAACTAAACACCTGTATGTTATTTCTTTAGGTTATAAGTGATTCATAGAACAGCACAGCTAAAGATAAGAAAACATTTCTTCATTATAATCAATCATGCAAATAAATAATTTATTTTACACAGGTCAGCAGGTCAGTTGTGATTTTGTTTTTTATAGTCGGCGAAAATACAAAATGCAAATTTTCACGGAACCATTTTTAATTTAGCATGTAATTTGAGTTTTTGGACAAAGCAAGAGTACTCTGGAAAAATGAAGAAATATAGAGAGCCATCCACGATTAAAATTATACCGGATATTATCATCGAACAAAATAGCCATACTAACCTTTATTAATCAATTATTTGTGGACCGTACCTTTGTTATGGTGTGATTCCACGTGGTGCATTAATTAGGTGCACTATCATAAGGCTTTCAACGTAATCAAAGGTATATTATAATTACTTTATACAGTTCATATCACATGGTTGATCTACGACTTATTTCGGTACCAACAGTAGCTTTTACACAGTGCAGACTATACGAGGCGTATCGAACTAGTGAGGTAGCTGACGAAACAAATACACTCACGCATGCTTTCACAAATCAAATATAGGAAGCCTAGAGTAAATTCCAAACATAGTTGTTGACACTACTGATTTAATGTTTTCTTACAAACAATTGCTCAGAAATTTATAGATCTCTTCAGAACTTAGACAACTAAAACACGTTTGTTGTTTTTTTTGTTTCAGAATTTTCGCGCAAATCCACGCAAGTGTTATTTAACTAAAGAAATTACTGTTTACACGGTATAACGGTATACATTATTTAGGATCGATTTTAAGCAACTATTGAAGGAAACATATCGTTATCGTTAAGCATAACTATTAATATATATAAGAATACATAACAATAATGACATCTGAAAGGGTTACAAACAGCTTTAATTATATTAAATCTGCAGCCTGGAAGCTTTGAAACCTTTAAAAAGTTAGTGTATTAGTGATATACTAGCCGTGACCCCAAAACATTTGGGGTGGTTTTCATTCACTTCGCATGAATTTTCCTTATTCTATCATTTTCAAGCACGCTATTTAAGCTAGGCTTTCTTGCAGGCATTATGTATTAGATCGAAAAATCCTGGTCTATTTGAAAAAATAAGCAATACATATAAAATATGCAGTTAGACAAACAAACTCACGTAGACGTAAATTTATTTAATACGAAACTTTACTTAATAAAATAAAACTACCCGTAAAGCAAACAATACAGTAAAGTAATGGTATTCAGTGTATGACACAGTTTTACTAGTTGAAACAAAGAAGCTCACAAAAACGAAACCTAAAACCTATAGTAAAGAATAAAGTAGCTAAAAGGTGTTTATAGCGGAGCCCGGCATGGCCAGGTGGTTAGGGAGATCGATTCGTAATCTGCGTGTCGCGGGTTCGAATCCCTGTCCCACCAAACATGCTCGCCCTTTCAGCCGTGGGGGCGTTATAATGTCAATCCAACTATTCGTTGGTAAAAGAGTATCCCAAGAGATGGCGGTGGGTGGTGATAACTAGCTGCCTTCCCTTTAGCCTTACACTGCTAAATTAGGGACGGCTAGCGCAGCTAGCCCTCGTGTAGATTTGCGCGAAATTCAAAACAAACAAACAAAGAAACAAACGTTTATAGAGGTCTATGAAACGAACCGAAACTAAATTATTACAAAATAAAGTAAATGTAAAGTTGTAATGAAGGCAAACCTAGCTGATTATGCAGAAACGTCTGAATGCGTGTTCACAAAGTGTTAAGCATATGGTTTTGAATGTACTCCGCATGTGTATTTTAAACCTAAATAAGTCGAGAAAGCCCAAAGAAATTATATTTTGTGAAATGTTAATTTTTAAAGGAAATTACACGCGTGTTAAGTGTTGTTTGTGTGAAATACTTTGCAAATATAAACTAAAGTTGAAATTGAAGTCAGTCGCCCCGTGATGATAACTACATTGTGCCATCGTGTACCATACTCGTTGCATTAAAAAGTCTGACTGAGTAAAAACGGGTAAGATGATTCAGAATGGAAAAGCCAATATGTAATCCAGACTTCTCGGACAAAAACCTTTCTAACGATATGAGATTCATAGCATTTGATCGAGAAATTTGCAAGAAAAATCCTAGACAGACAAATGCAAGCGCATTATTTATATAAATTCAATTTACAGCCTGATATCAGAGCAATGAAGGAAACCTTCCAATATTTTAGAAGTTAATATAATAGCGATATATTTAATATACAGCCTGCTAACAGAAAGTTGAAGTAAGCCTTACAACCTTTCAAAAATTAATCTATTAGTGATATATTCAACCAACAGCCTAATAACACGGCGTTGAAGGAAGCCTAACAACCTTTCAATAAATTAGTGATATATTCTGTCTACAGCCTGTTAACAGAAAGTTGAAGGAAGTCTTACAACCTTTCACAAGTTTAACGTATTAATTATACATCTCTACTAAATTGTCCCCCCCCCCCCAAATTTCAAGCTAATGAGGGATCTTATGAATGTAAAAAAAAAAGCGGAACGAGTTTTATTAATCTAAATTTTGTGATGATTATTACCGAATCAAAAAATATTTCTATTTTGGCATGATTATTACTTCTTTCAAGTTATCAAATGAAAAAAAACTAGAACTACTGTTTCACTGTGAATATGCCCCCCAGTTGCACAGCTAGAATCCGGGTTTCGATACCCGTGGTGGGCAGAGCACAGATATACCCATTGTGTAGCTTTGTGCTTAATTACAAACAAATAAACACTGTGAAGACCGTAGCGGGATTTATGAAAAAAAATCCAAATTCAGAATTTCAAATATAACTTAATAGTTTTTGATACACAGAGAATTTTAAAACAGGTATTTTCCACACTTAGATTTAATCACAAGCTATAGATCAACGTCAAGTTTATTTTATTGAAGTGAGAAATGCAAAGGAATAGATTGGAAACTCATCTAAGATCTTTGAACAAAGAGAAAAACTGATAACAGTAATGCATCGATAGCCTTTGCCCTAAATATTGATTGCAGTTAGCGACATGAGCCTGAAACCTTATCTCTATTTTTACATACGAGACTGGAATGTTCTTGCTGCGTCGACCACACAGTCTGGACCAAAGCGCAAGGGGCCGTCCACTTGTCGGAAAGAGTTTGTAGAAGTTTTATGCTTGATGTTCAACGGAGCCGAAGCCTTGGGAAAAACTGTCAACACATTTGAAAATGAACGAAATTTGTCTTCTTAATTTACTTGCCCGAACAAATTGGCTAATAGAGAATTTTTGGAAGATTCGCGAAAGGAACATTATTTCACAAATCCTTGGTTTCAAATTGAATTTTTAGCTGCGAACCAGTGATGTAAGAATGCCCCCACAGCCTCCGCAATTGCGGGTAGGGGGCGAAGGGCCTGATAAACCTAAGAAATGGCGACAAGGATAATAAATGTTGGGGGGGGGCAATTAATTTTTATGCGGGGGTTGGGGGAGGCATCCTTTTTAGTTACTTTACTGATACGAACTGTAGTAATACCACAATATAAACCTAAAGTTTACACGAATTAAATTTTGATGAAGATATAATTGATAATTAATACACAGTTAAAACAGATTTTGCAAACGTGTTTATAATATTTTTGTTATTAGTCCTATTTCCTAGCGGATTGTAACACTATATACGAAATAGTTATCGAAATCTCACAGTGGCACAGCGGAATGTCTGCGGACTTACAACGCTAGAATTCGGGTTTAGATACCCGTGGTGGGCAGAGAACAGATAGCCCATTGTGTAGCTTTGTGCTTAATTACAAACAAACAACCACTCTCACATCGGCAAATTTAATATTTTTTAGGCTGTAAACCAAAATTGTTTTCGGATATAAACATTTTGCAAACGTTGGTGCTTTGTTGTTGTTGAATAACACGATTTGTCTTGAAACGTGTATATTTCTTATAATTCAGATAATTTAAGTTTTTTCCAGTATTTTTAACACCCCCTCCTAATGGCTTAGCGTAAATCTGCGGGTTACGCCGCTAAAAATCGGGTTTCGATACTCATGGTGGGCACAGCACAGATAGCCCATTGTGTAGCTTTGTGCTTGATTACACAGAAACAAACAAAGAATTTTTTGAACAGTATGATAGCTGGAGTATTATTTCTTGGCACTTGTGTATAATGTTAAAATGATAAATGACACACAACACTGAACTTAAACTTTATAAATACATTTTAATTAAGTTTAATCTATGACCACTAAAAAGTTGACTCTACATAAAGATGACGTTGCAACGTCGAAACATGTATAGTCAACATTTTATTAATTGTGTACCTGTTTGTGTGTTATTTATTATTTTAAATTTGATAGCTTATAATTTGTTTGTAATTAAGCACAAAGCTAAACAATGGGCTATCTGTGCTCTGCCTACCACGCGTATTAAAACCCGGATTCTGGCGTTGTAAGTCCGCAGACATGCCGCTGTGCCACGTGGGGGGGGGGCAGCTTATAATAAATAATCGTTTTGTGCAAAATTTAATAAAACATTCACTTAATTCGGAGCCAGGTGGTTAGGGGCGCTCGACTCGCAATCTGCGGGTCGCGGGTTCGAATTCCCCATCCCACCAAAAAAATACACATGAATATTTACAGAGATATACAAAAATAAATACACATGAATATTTACAGAGATACCTTTTTGAACTCCTCCCAGAATTTTTGACAACACAATTTTAAATTTAGCCTCTTTAATTTCACATAATATAAATGAATAAAAGAACTCTCGAAAATCTTATGACGATATCGGGTTTGTTTGAATTCATTTACTTGAAAATTGATATTTACTATTATAGCTGTAACCTAAAACCACAACAAATCTCCTGAAAAACATTTCGTGACATGTTGTGTACCATTTTTCAAATGTTGTATCACCGACAGGAAAATAATAAATTACATGGACTTTTTCAGACACTTAAGTAGACATATCGTTCTTCCAATGTGACACTATCGTTCCATTTGTCATATACCACTCGTACAGATTTCGACAAGTTGGTCTTCTACTTGGCTCTGTACTTTAGAAGAAGCTGGTAAACACGGCTTTTGTGTCACAGTTGTAAATAGATCCAAGAGAGGTCCCTAATTTTGGTTGTAATGGTCCACTATATTCTTGGGTTACTTCCGGTGACAAGTTGTTAAATTTTCTTCACTGTTTCCAGTGTGCGACTGATAACCAGATCAGGAAGTAGCTTTTTATTCTTTTTTTTTTCTCTCTATGCTCGAATGACACATTCCCTTGCGTAAAGCTATATACTACAAATATAATTTTCTTTTAAATGCTACGTTTAGTGTTTCACACGCTTTTACAATCGCAGAATAGGAAAATCCTAACAAATCCTAACGTTTCAATTGAGGATCAGGATTTTTAACCTGTATAGCCACAACCCAAGGGAATTGTCAGAATAAAATCATTGGATAAGCAGTTGTTACCTTACGTCACAAACAACCTTCTGTGTATTAAGTTAAGCGCTCCCCAGTGGCACAGTGGTATGTCTGCGGACTTACAACGCTAGAATCCTGGTTTCGATACCCGTGGTGGGCAGAGTACAGATAACCCATTGTGTAGCTTTTGTTTAATAACAAACAAAAAATTAAGTTAAGTAAAGCCGATGGTTGAGTTTGTTTGTTTGTTGGGAATTTCGCGCAAAGCTACACGAGGGCTATCTGCGCCAGCCGTCCCTAATTTAGCAGTGTAAGACTAGAGGGTAGGCAGCTTGTCATCACCGCCCACCGCCAACTCTTGGGCTACTCTTTTACCAAAGAAAAATTGACCGTCACATTATAACGCCCCGACGGATGAAAGGGCAAGCATATTTGGTGGGACGGAGATTCGAACCCGCGACCTTCAGATTGCGAGTCGAGCGCTATAACCACCTGGCCATGCCGAGTCCCGGCGGTTGGAAGATAAAACATTATCGAATGAAGACTAGAGTCTACAATAATCAGGAAAAAAAGAAAACCAAAAAAATAAGAATACAAAAAATGATTACCAATATATCTCATACCATTTAAACTCAAACTATATTTAATTGTATGCATTTCCTTCTGCGTATCTAGCATACACATAGCTTCGGGTCGAAAGCTTCTAGCATCTAAAGAGAGTTGTTTTAAAATTCCCCTGAAACATCTGAATTTTCGACAGAGTCAAAAACATTTTTGTTATTAAGTTGCATGTGAAAGAAGAGCTGTTTAGAGGCTATCAACAAAGGAACACATACTTGGCTTTTTAACATATTGTTACGTCTCCGTTTGTTAATTGATTTTCTGTAACTTCGTTCCGACGAAACTTAAGCG
>NW_013669117.1:99123-104300 GCF_000517525.1 Limulus polyphemus
CATGCTCGCCCTTTCAGCCGTGGGGGCGATATAATATGACGATCAATCCCACTATTCGTTGGTAAAAGAGTAGCCCAAGAGTTGGCGGTGGGTGGTGATGACTAGCTGCCTTCCCTCTAGTCTTACACTGCTAAATTAGGGACGGCTAGCGCAGATAGCCCTCGTGTAGCTTTGCGCGAAATTCATAACAAACAAACAAACAAACTTAATTCGGTTAAAGCAAAGCACGAGTATCAGAAATAACGTTTTTTTTTTTTACAGGTTAATTCGTGTGTATCTTTTGATGATTTTGATTAGGTTGCTCTCTATAATACTAGTTCAAATTATGATATTATGTAGTATGAATATTTTATTGAATAATTATAACTATGAAAATATTTTTCTAATACTTTCTTTTAATATGCATATATACTACCATTTTGTTTTGTTTCAGGCTGTCGACAAAGCGCATTAACTTAACATGTTTTAATCAGACAGTTATTACTTTTCTATGAGCCATAAAAACCATATCATTTGACATTTTAACGCCAGGATATTTTACAAGACTCGTTGTAATCGCTCTATGTTTGAGCCTAGCATTTTAAACTGCCGAGAGCGATAAATAACAATAGCAATGAAGTCTTTGTAAATGAGCTCCTTAAGCTCTAAAATAACGTCGTTTTCGTGCTTTTTATGTTTTTAACTGTAATCAGAATGTATGCAGTTTAAATCTAAAACTGTTGTTTTCCTGGAGAATCGTTAACTGGAGGGCAAAGCTAATGACAACATTAACTGCTTTCAAAACTCAAAGTAACTTAATTTACTGGATGAACCTACGACTTCACGATTCTTATGTAAGGAGAATATGTCATCATTTATTATTTGTTAGAATTTATACAAAGAGCTTCTGCAAAAAAATAAAAATTTCTTTATTTCTGTAAATAAGTGAACGAATAACCCAAGTGGCAAAACTTGGCACTTTAAATATTATTCATACAACACACAATCATGAAATAACTTTAGGAACATATTGTTTATACATTATTGCAGGCATGGAGGGTGTTCTTAACATATTGTTTGTACATTATTGCAGGCATGGAGGGTGTTCTTAGCACAATTTTTTCCCCCACGTTGTTGAACAGTTTAAACAGAGATTCAAACTAGACTCCGAATGTGGCGGGACAACGTAACATTAATTAATTGTTGAATTTAAATGTGGCGGGACAACGTAACATCAATTAATTGTTGAATTTCACTGTGGCGGGACAACGTAACATCAATTAATTGTTGAATTTCACTGTGGCGGGACAACGTAATATCAATTAATTGTTGAATCTAAATGTGGCGGGACAACGTAACATTAGTTAACTGTTGCATTTCAAAACGAGAGTTTGTTTTTAATTTTGTATATAAATGCAAAAACCGATTAGAATAACCGTAATGAATGTATTTTCCGAAGGCATTTTGTTTTTCTGCGTGTTCATATATTTCACAGTTTTACATATATAAATGCAGTATTCACACGATACTAGTTCTAAAAGTATTGTGAATATTAAATATAATAAAGCCTCTTTCCAGCCAGTATTTTAACTGTTGTAGCTATCACAGACCCATCATTCAATGACAAAGGCGAATCTCTTTATTTTGTGCCTAAATAAATAGTTACTTAAGAAACAAAATTACACGAAGTACATTCTGGGTCTGTTGTAACTAGGACTATGCTTACTGTTGAGTTATAAGGATATCAAGACAACATGTTTTGATGTATGAAGAAACAGTTGTAAGTGATGCGAGAACACGACGTGTGTGGAAAATAGATGAAGTTTGGTGTGACAAGCAGAACATAAAGATATCCCACATACATGAGCATACACCAATAAAGGCGAATGTCTGGCCGTGATCAGAGGCTAGTAAACACTGAATAAGCGTACAAGAAGACCACAGCGGGAGGCTGTGCCTTCCCGACAAATCTTGTCAGACAGAAAACAGAAAGAAACACAAGCTCCAGATTCCTTATTTTTTACAAAAAGACAAGGACTCATTGTTTAATTAATAATAACACTTGAAACTTAGGTACTTTTATATTTGACCTATAGTTGATAATTTACACATACATAGTAGTTTTTGTCAGAATAAAACAACAAAAACAGCTTTGCACAACTGTGGTACCACATTATCTCAACATTCTATGATGTTGACTGTTTAATTTCAAACACTAATTATACTACAAAGATTTGATAGAGGCAAAAAAAATGACATATTTGACATTTTTATCGTTAAAAAAATGTTATTTTGATATTACAAAATGTGATCATATGTCAATGTTGTTGCATGACATTTCCATAAGAGACATACAGATACCGAAATTACGTTCCCATGTTCCTCTTCTCTACTGGAAGCTGTTGCTTGAACAAGTAAAACCCTCTAACGACAAATAAGCAACCTGCATTAAAACGTTAGCGTTCAGCATGCAGGCTTCTTAGCGTTTGTCGCCAGAGTGTTCTAGTAACAAACTCGCCAAGCTTAAATGATGACGTTGTTAAAAACACGGAGGGTGGAGATTAAGTTATGTCAGGAAAACCTCCAAAATAAAGCGGTATCGTAGAATTTGTTTGCACCAGTATTAAGACTTCAATGAATGTTCTTTACTACTGTTATCATGTGATACGTCAGAATTAATCAATTTTCTTTGTGCTGGATAATTCCCAGTTTGAAAGACAGAAAAACATTTATAATCAAAAATTAAACATTATCTTCGCCAGAAAGTGAAAATAAGTAAAACGTTTTAGAGGAAATGGGTGTTATAGCTATGAAGTAAAAAATTAAGTTCAAGAAACAAGAACATAACCTGAACTAACACCAATAGTAGTATGAAATGGAATAACCAAAAAAAAAGTATAAACGCTTACCTGCATAAAACAAGTTATCAAGTTTTCACAGTATTTCAAACTAATTAACAACTTATTCAATATCAGTATATATTTATATATATATATATATATTTAACGAATCCTTTCTTTTTACATTTAAGTATATTGTCCATATATCTTGTGTTTAAGTTAAATTATTAGTGTTATTATTATTATTGTTCATATATCTTGTGTTCAAGTTAAATTATTATTGTTATTATTATTGTTGTTCATATATCTTGTGTTTAAGTCAAATCATTATTGCTATTATTATTATTGTTCATATATCTTGTGTTTAAGTTAAATTATTAGTGTTATTATTGTTATTGTTCATATATCTTGTGTTTAAGTTAAATTATTATTGTTATTATTATTATTATTATTCATATATCTTGTGTTTATATTAAATTATTAGTGTTATTATTATTATTGTTCATATATCTTGTGTTTAAGTCAAATTATTATTGTTATTATTATTATTGTTCATATATCTTGTGTTTAAGTTAAATTATTAGAGTTATTATTATTATTGTTCATATATCTTGTGTTTAAGTTAAATTATTAGAGTTATTATTATTGTTCATATATCTTGTGTTTAAGTTAAATTATTAGAGTTATTATTATTATTGTTCATATATCTTGTGTTTAAGTTAAAATAATTGTTGATTAAAACAGTTTTCAGATAAATAAAATTACAAATTTAACCGATTTTTACATGTCTAGTGAATCCCGCAATATAGTTTCTTACAGCTTTGGTTTTATTTTCGTTTTTTGATAAATAGGTGCTAATAGATGGCGCTCAAGTATGGACTGCTGAGAATAACTTTCGCACTTCAACAGAAATAGTTCTTCAAAGTTCTTATTCCAAGATAATGCAAGACGGCAATATCAATTATTAGCCAAATTATATAATAGTATATATAATGTGTAATGTTATAAAAACAAACAAATAAGTTTAAATGTATTAATTTTAATTTTTGTAGTATAGGACAATGGTTAGAAGAGAGAAACTTTAACCACGAAAAACATGCCAAAACGATAAATATGTACACGAAGAACATGCCAAAACTATAAATATGTACACAAAGAACATGCCAAAACTATAAATATGTACACGAAGAACATGCCAAAACGATAAATATGTACACGAAGAACATGCCAAAACTATAAATATGTACACGAAGATCATGCCAAAACATTAAACATCCACACAAAGAACATGCCAAAACATTAAATATCCACACAAAGAACATGCCAATACGATAAATATGTTTTGAATTCCCCAGTTGAAGTTCTGTAAATAAGATTGAATTTACACCATGATGTTGCTTTTTTTTTACGGAACTGACAAAATGACATCATACACATGTAGTATAGGAGATGTCAAAATATTAATTTCTACTTCTAACTGTCACATCTAAATCAAACTTCACAAAATGAGAAACGATATGCCGAAGTGTGAGAAATACTGAATATGAAACGATTGCTAAATTACAGGATTGGTATCAATGCGTCAACCTGGGGTTTGGTTGTTATTGTAGAATTCCTTACGGGTCTGTCTTCAAGGCGATCCAAGTATGATGAATCTGGTTTGATCAGGGAAACGAATGAGTAAACATCGTTAGAGTCTGGATGTTTGTCCACAGAAACAACTGTCGCTATCATTAACAAAAAAAAAAAAAAAAAAAAGGTAAATTTCCGGTCTTCATATCATGCAATTGACAGAAGTGATGAGACGTTTATTATTTTCTGTACGTATCAGCGGATGTTCCCTAAATACATATTGACTTTAGGGAATGTCGAGTGCAGTAAAAATATATACCACGTCAGTGAAAGAAAACGTTTGTAATAACAGCTTGGATGAAAGTAGCGAGGGTAGGAAAAGGTGTGGTAAGACGACCAACTTATCTTTATAATTTTCACCAATTATGATGAAGAAAAAAAGTTTTAAAATGAACCATGTTTTATTACAAATGTTATTTTTAGTTAAAACAAAACGTAGATCTAGGCCTTTTTCTTTTAGATATTAAAAAAAAATACACTTTGGTGGTTGGGGAGAGTTTTACCTATAAGGTTGGATAAAACGGTCTCAGAAGATGGGCATATAACAATCAATATTTGAATTAAATGCTGCATCTCTTAAATAATCGTTAAAGCTGCTACAGTGCTACATAATTCCCAGGTGGTTCAGTAGTTGCTACAGTCCTACATAATTCCCAGGTGGTTCAGTAGTTGCTACAGTCCTACATAATTCCCAGGTGGTTCAGTAGTTGCTACAGTCCTACATAA
>NW_013669117.1:104321-105437 GCF_000517525.1 Limulus polyphemus
GTAGTTGCTAAAGTCCTACTTAATTCCCAGGTGGTTCAGTAGTTGCTACAGTACTACATAATTCCCAGGTGGTTCAGTAGTTGCTACAGTACTACATAATTCCTAGGTGGTTCAGTAATTTCTACAGTCCTACATAATTCCCAGGTGGTTCAGTAGTTGCTAAAGTCCTACTTAATTCTCAGGTGGTTCAGTACTTGCTACAGTACTACATAATTCCCAGGTGGTTCAGTAGTTGCTACAGTACTACATAATTCCTAGGTGGTTCAGTAATTACTAAAGTCCTACTTAATTCCCAGGTGGTTCGGTAATTGCTAAAGTCCTACTTAATTCCCAGGTGGTTCAGTAGTTGCTAAAGTCCTACTTAATTCTCAGGTGGTTCAGTAGTTGCTACAGTACTACATAATACCCAGGTGGTTCAGTAATTGCTAAAGTCTTACTTAATTCCCAGGTGGTTCAGTAAAATAACGTTCGCATCCAGGTGACACACAGAGGTCCTCCTGCTTCTCTTCACGAAGTTTGTTCTGAGTGCTTTATGTGTTACATAAATATTCCCCAAAGAACAAAACTAAAATGTTATGGAAACAAACTGGATTGGAAGAAATTAGTTTTGAAAATGTCTGATATCATAAATTTGAAAAAAAAATAGCGGTTTGTACTCAAAATGATTCGGTCTGAAATTAAACTTCCAGTTGCATACGTTTCTTCATAACGTATGTAATTGATTTGTGTTTGGCCAAAATATTGACCTTATAATTATTTCTTCCCTCATATTTTAACCAATTCTTTGCATTCTGAGATTATATCAAGTTACAACATTACTTTCAATATTGTAAATTTTATTTATATATTTAACTTGTTTATTTAGGTTAGTTTTACCTTTTTTTTGTAGTTTTATGAATAATACGAAGGTTTAAAGCTCAACTAATTTGGAAACAGGCAAAAGTAAGATAGTAAAAGTTATAAAATGCTATGCAACATTTTTGTGCAATTATACAGAGTGCTCGAAAAGTCTGGAACCATACGTGATTTGAAGCTCCGAAGTCCAAACTTGGTTGAATGATACCTTCCCAGGACATTAGATTAGCAAACGTGGTCCCCAAGAATGGGCCCCAAGAT
>NW_013669117.1:106412-110550 GCF_000517525.1 Limulus polyphemus
GACTTGACGTCCAAGGATTTAATTGGGGGGGGGGCTGCTAAAGGCATGTATGTACAAAGAGAAGATCAGGGACACCGAACATCTCAAACAACAAATACGTGACGAGTGTCGGGCCATTGATATTGACAAGAATATAATTTGTTGTGTTCAAAGAGAATGGAAATACCGCCCTCAAACTTTTTCGAATTACAAGAACAGCATGTGGAGCACATTCTGTAAAACTCGTTGAAGTGCCTATGGTTCCAGACTATTTAGACACTCTGTGTGTGTATATATATATATATCCACATGCAGTATCCGAAACAATTATAAAAATATTGAATAAAGTGGATATAACATGGGAGATAGAATGGGATTGCTTCTATTGTATGAAAATGAATTGCACCTGACTACAGTAATGTATTGATAGTCTGCCATCCAACCAAACAAGCAGTTCCATACCAGCAGAATGTCTACAAAAGTAGAGACAGCCATACATAATAAACGTGTAAAATTCAAAGACTGAAGTAAAATTTCATGCTTAAGTAGGAGTTGTTTAGGAAACTCTGAAGAGGGTGCGTGAATGTAGTACTATTGTTAACAGACGTAGAAAACTCAAGCACTTTAAAAGTGATGTTAAGTAACTCATGCTGTACTATTTATATGATACACTACAATCAAGTAGCGTTAGATGTACATTAACGTGAAGTGGCCTTAATGGATATGTAACGTATCAAAAACCACTGCTTGGGAGAGATAATCAAACCAAAAAGCTGAAATGTGGATCATACTTAAAAAAAAAAGGTGGAGGAGGGTGCTCTTTATATGTTCATCCAAATTCAAATTGTTTGGCAGCCATTAATGGTATCACGGTAAACATACAGTATTACAATGAAGCGTGGGCTGCATTTCAGCCATTTATGTTGGAGGTTTACACAAAATTGATGGCACCTTAACTGCTGACAGGTAGATAGCAATTCTTATCCATCATGTCGTTCCCTCGAGAACAAGACCTGTCGGACAGAGATTCATATTCTGGCAAGATAGTGATTTCAACACGAGCAACTGCAATGAAATGATAGCTAAAAAGAAGGCCAATGAAATGCTCGCAACATGTCTTGGTCTACATATAACCTCCATATGAATACTATTAAGACAGTATGGATTATATGGAAGGTGAAAAGGTTAATACAACAACATGGGTACAGGACATATAGAATAATATTACATAATCCTACATTTATGAACGTATGGTAGCATGAAACAGCTTAAAGTAAATGAAAAATACTAGCAGATTACACACCTTATTCGCTTTTTCTTTGTATTTTCTGTATTTAGGCATTTTTCTAATAGTCAGTTGATCTATGACTCATTGTTTGCGACTCTTGTATATCAGCTATGTGTTTTCATAATGACTTCCAAAACTGTGTGTATTTTGTACGAAAATTCCTTAACAACGTGAACAAATCAAAACAAGGTTAGTGGTGCCTTTATGTGTAGTATAAGGGTTGTGGTGGGTTTATGTGTAGTATAAGGGTTGTGGTGGGTTTATGTGTAGTATAAGGGTTGTGGTGGGTTTATGTGTAGTATAAGGGTTGTGGTGGGTTTAACAAATTCCAAGCAATGAAAGGATTATAGCCTCTTATTACAATTTTAGAGCATTCGCTACGTTCGTGTTTTAAGATGTTTAATCTCCTAACTAACAACAAAATACCTTGACTTGTTAATTAATAACATTGTTGTTGTACGACTATACAAACATTTTATTGTATTTAATAGTCGTTCTCTCACAGAAACCGTTTTGAAAGATATCGTTGATAAACGTTGAAAAAGATATCGATAAAGATATCGTTGAAAGATATATAAAACTAATCAGTGTTGTTTGGGACTTCTAGTTAAGTTATCAGTGACGAGGTTTATCTGTTACTAGCGTCGTCTCCAAGCACGTTGAGTAATGGTGTCAATAAACATATTCCTGTTAGGGGGGTAACGAGCTAGTTGCGCATTGCTAGAAATAGTTTCGTCTTCAGGAATAAGGAGGTAATAACTCAACCTTATGAAACATCAGTTTGTCCAATTCGCAGTTTCTTTGTGTGTTTTTTTATTGCTCTCTTTTCACAAGTACGCCCTGTAAACAGATAGGGTTAAACACGCCTCACTCTTGAATAGTTCGAGTGGTTTTCCGTACCAGCAATGTGAAGTCCATGAAGGATTTACTATTGACTGCGAAAAAAAGAAGAATGTGCCATCATAATGTTGGTTTTCGGGAAGAAACTATATTTCATTTCCAGTAGGTTGAAATGCGAGTAAATTGCAGCCGATAAATGACAGTGTTACAAAGTAAAAAAAAAACAAACAAATCTACATCTTTTTTTTTTTCGCATCATATGTGTTTTAACGAAAGGTGGCGTGTAACATAATTGTAATACACAACTCTTAGTGACTTTTGTTTGAACCACTTATAGTTATGAAGCTGTAGTTGAAGAAGGGCGATAACCCTTTAGTAAAGTTTTGTTCTACAAGAACCTTTAACAATGCAAAGACCAATGCCATCAGTAACGGATTATTACCACTACAGTTATCTGTAAAGCATTTCTAAAAGACGCAGGTCATAATCTTTTCCTTGTGTATAGTTAGTCCCAAATAATTTTTATATTTACACATAAGTGAAGTTTAGTACAGGTCAAAGCACACACTCTCCTCTCTCTAGTTGTGGAGTCATTTCGTCGCACGTTTCTCGGTGCACAGTCCAGCTAGGGAGTGCAGGGAGCAAAACGACAAGCAACAACCACTTTTAAGTTACACTTTATTATTACTTACCCTTTTTTTTTATAAATTATGATTTTTAACACTAATTACTCAGTGCAATTGAGATGAGTTCATTACTATTACTTTTATTGATATGGTGTCCTAGAAAAGCTTGAATTCTGAACTAATCTTGGTAAAACAAAAACATGGTTTACTTTATCCAGATTTTAATAAGTAAGTGAGTAAAATGGCAGAGCGGTATGCCTGCGGAGTTACAACGCTAGAAACCGGGTTTCTATATCCGTGGTGGGCAGAGCACAGGTAGCCCATTGTGTAGCTTTGTGCTTAATTACAAACAAACAAAAGTAAAAAGTTGTGTATCACCTGGTTTTACTAATGATAAAATATATAGCTGAATAAATAAAATTAATAAATTATTCTTTATTTATCCTATTCGAGGACTTCAGCACCGGTCACATCACACACATGCTCCTTCCTTCAGTTGTGGAGTCCCGTTGCAACACGATTCTCAGTGTGCAGTTCCCAATTTCGAACCACAGGAAGTAGACTGGCAGGAAGCACTTTATACCTTATTACATGTATTATTAATTATCGTATCACTTTTTTTTATTATAACAACTATTTTTATTTTTCAGACCAGGTGCCCAATATAAATAAGATTATTTTAATACTATTTCTTCCGTTACTATGTGCTGTTTAGGGGGTTTGGCACCAGTCTTGCCAGATCTTCTTCTCCAGTAATCTCCTTAAGGCTCTTCTTTGAAATAATACCCAATTAAATGTGATTTCAATAGCATCTGCCATTCCCATGTGCATTTACGCTCTTTCCACTTCCATGCTTCCACCCCTTTTCCTCCAGTCTTCCAACTGACCGATGTGACCTTTGTCCCACTTTTTCCTGTTCCCTTAGTCTACAAGCCTACACGCTATTTCCGGATATCACCCGGAAGGAAATCTTATCAGGCAAGGATTTTTTTTTAAGAAGTGGATTCACTTTCAATCCATCGATTTCCAAAGGAAATATTATAGTTGATAAGAAAATAGCATAATATTTATATTATACATTAAAATACTTAGTTTTCAAAGTTATTATATAATATAATAGGAGATCATTTTTTAAAAAAAAATCTTACCTTATATTTTAAGATTCTTTATTTTGTGTATTTTTGGTAAGAGAGCGACAGTGTTTTCCATATTTTAGATATTTGATCATTATTATTACAAAGAATACAAATCAAAATCAATTGAGACCTACAGTATAACTATACCAATATGCAAAACAAGAAATAATTACATATGTGAATTTTATTCTTTATACGTTAATGTCGTCCATGTATGTTAGGCCCGGCATGGTCAGGTGTATAAGGCGCTCGACTCGCAATCTGAGGGT
>NW_013669117.1:111550-117938 GCF_000517525.1 Limulus polyphemus
ATGACTAGCTGTTTTCCCTCTAGTCTTACACTGCTAAATTAGGGATGGCTAGCGCAGATAGCCCTCGTGTAGCTTTGCGCGAAATTCAAACAAACAAAGAAACAAACAAACCATGTATGTTATAATGTTAGCAAAGAAGTGCTTGGTGATCCATTTTCTCTTTGAATGTTATACCGCTGGAGTAATTGTAGTCAGCATGTGAGCCTTCAAGTCTAACTCACGTTCTCTGGACAAGATTTGTTAAAAGTACATTTCATGATCATCATGATTACTGGAACACCCAGTTTTTACCACTGACCGTTTTAATACCAGATGCCCATCTCTTCACACGGCTTCTACCCATGCAGTCACTGATCCATCCATCGCTATGGTTAGTGTTACTCTCTGCTCCTTTTTCCTGTGATTTTGGCTGTATTGACCAGTCATATTCCTCAACACCCTGCTGTCAATAGCCATTATATTTAACTTAACGCCATTTGCCTGGGCAGACTCAATACTCTTGATGTTTTCTCAGTGGAAATATCTCCTGTACATCTTTTTTTGGCTTCATTGACCCACAATTTGACCAATTTCAGTATCTTATCATTGTTTTATCTGCCCTTTCTTCCAAGTGCTGATATCATGAATTAGTTATAATTGTTCTTGCTCTGAGCAGTGCTTGACCAGTTACAATCCATAATTTTGTATTAAAGGAGCTAAAACCAAGCCCAAAAATCAGGGTGTCATGTGGTTTAGCTGCTCATGTTGCTATTCTAATGGCTGTATTCTGCACCCCTTTGCAAATTGGTCATATATTACTGCTGTTGATGGCAACAAGTGGATTCCATAGTCCATTATGACCATGACTGATGCTATCAAAACCACTACAATCATTACTACAGTTGCCACAATCTTCACAACTACAGTTATCATAATCTTCACCACTACAGTTACCACAATCTTCCCCACTACAATCGTTACTACAATTACCACAGTCTTCACCACTACAATCACCCTTACAGTTACCACAATATTCACCACTACAATCATTACTACAGTTACCACAATCCTCCCCACTACAATCATTACTACAGTTACCACAATATTCCCCACTACAATCATTACTACAGTTACCACAATCGTCGCTACTACAATCATTACTACAGTTACCATAATCTTCAACACTAAAATCATTACTACAGTTATCACAATCTTCACCACTACAATCACTATTACAGTTACCACAATCTTCCCCACTACAATCATTACTACAGTTACCACAATCCTCCCCACTACAATCATTACTACAGTTACCACAATGATTGTGGTGAATGTGCTAGTATAGATTGTGATGGTTGTAATAGGGATGGTTGTAGTGGTGAAAAATGTAATGAGTGTAGTGGTGAGCATCGTAGCGATTTTAGTGTTGAAGATTATGGTAACTGTAGTAATGATTGTAGTGGGGAAGATTGTGGTAACTGTAGAAATTATTGTAGTGGGGAGGATTATGGTAACTGTAGTAATGATTGTAGTGGAGAGGATTGTGGTAACTGTAGTAATGATTGTAGTGGGGAATATTGTGGTAACTGTAGTAATGATTGTAGTGGGGAAGATTGTGGTGAATGTGCTAGTATAGATTGTGATGGTTGTAATAGGGATGGTTGTAGTGGTGAAAAATGTAATGAGTGTAGTGGTGAGCACCGTAGCGATTTTAGTGTTGAAGATTATGGTAACTGTAGTAATGATTGTAGTGGAGAAGATTGTGGTAACTGTAATAGAGATGATTGTAGTGGGAAATTTAACCGCTATAATCATCCCAATCTTAACTACGAATCAGTACATATATGATCATAGTTCATAGCTATATAAATCTGCCATTGCTGTCACGTGTTATTAGAATGAGATCAATGAATACAAAATATTTCATTAACACTATTGTAAGTTATTTAAAAAATGTTCTTTAGAAAAACAAGCATATGTAAAAAACCATTAAGTAAAAGATGTTGTGATTTGTTATTAGGCACAAAAGGCTATCTGTGCTCTGCCCATCACGGGTATCGAAACTAGGTTTCTAGCGGTATAAGTCCGCAGACTTACTGCTGTTGCTGTGCCACTGAGGGGGCAAGCAAAAAAAAAAAGCCAGATATACTTACCTTTTAGAGATTTAGAGTCATAGCATTCACTTTTATATTGATGTTGTACTAATATAATCTGTATATGTCTATATGGTTTTAGTTTGGGAAATGAGATCTGGTTGGCTAAAGGCTATTCATTTACTTATGTTGAAAAATATTTTGAAAGCGATCTATTATCTCGGTTTCGTTTGAATTGTGATTTATTTTATACCTAAATTTACTTATGCATTTTTCTTTGAGTTTGAGGTGGTTAGGCTGGAGAGAGAGAGTAAAAAGCATGGAAACTAGAAATGAAAACAGTTTCTCCGGAGAGAGGGCCTTAGAGATCTCGACAGCGCGCTTGTATGTTAGCTAACGGAAGAAGCTGCCGAGGAGGGATGACTTCGATAGGTTGGTACGGAATCGATATGGTCTTGTTGATGCGACTTTCCTGACGACCTGCCTTTAACAGCTTGTAGCCAGGCGAGAACTCACGTCATGAATTTTTCAAGTTTTTTGTTTGACAGATATCTTCTTGCAGCCTAGAAATAGTCGACATTCTGATCACCGAATCACAACATTACCGAGAAATCCAGCCGTTCTTTTTCCCCGTCTTGCTAGCTCGGGTAAAAAAAAAAAAATGGCATTAGCGTTCCGTGTTGAAACGGTGATACATTATCAGCAGGCCGTGAGGACGTGAAGCGGGCTTATGTATGCGAAGTTGCAGCTTAGTTTGGGCCTTGAAAAACGTGAAAATCATTTAACAGATACGAGAGGTACTTTAGTCCAGAATGCCGTTATCCACGCCAAGATCTAGATAATGCAATCGACTTGACATTTTCACTTTGGTACGTTCTCAAAATTAACCGCTTCGAGGATTTTCAGAGGTTACTTTCCAAAATAAAGCGACGTAAAAGCTCTATACACAAATTACATGTAGTAAACTTACTGATTTGTGACTTGAGTTGCAACTTACACAACAGTGCATAAACATTATTAGTACATTCTAATCCGTCGATGACTGTCGATCACTAATCAATAATAAACAAGATATTTTTATTATTATTTTTTGGGGTGGTGGTGGAGGAGGGGGGTACAATAAGAATTAAGTTTTAAGTACCTGGATAAAAGTAATCCGTCTTAGCCATAATCTTATTGCCTCGTGGAACATCAATAAAGTTAATGGCACGGTGTAACGAAATACATTGTAGTGGAAACCGTCAGACATATCTAAAGTAAACAGTAAATCAGACAGGCCTTATGTTTTTCGTGTTGCTCAGCACATCGTTAGTTTAGAGCGCTGCGGTCCGAGCGAGGATCACTGTAAACGTAGGTCATCTTTCATTTGAGACAAACGGGATGGGTGCCTCTGGATGCAGCGTCATTAAAGTTTCCCCCAGGAGGGCACCAGATGTTTGTAGAAGTGATGGTACAGAAGAAGATCGTTAGAGAGTTTGGATTGAGTCCAGTCGAGAAAAGACAGATGGTTGGCTCGAAATGTAGCTCGTGCAGGCTTAGATATTGATTTGGAAAGGTTTAGATGGAGCAGAAAACCTGTTATCTTAACGCATTCGAGTCTGCAGCGTGTTTCTCTGAAGTGCTTAGTAGTGCGTCCTTCAACTTCTGTTTGTAGCATACAAAATGGCTCTGTCTTAAGTCACTTATTAATTTTAACGATCCGATCCGATTATGCTCTTAATCAAGTTTTAATAAAGTAGGTAAAATGACTAGAACAGACGGTTCAAAGGAGCGCGATGTATATAGAGTGCATCAATGGAAATGTGGGAAGAGTTCCCTCATTATGTAAAGGTTTTAACTTGAATAATTTTAAACAAAATGAGAAGTATTACAAAAAAAAGTGTTCCTAATCATTTCTTGAAGGCTCTGCACGTATCAGAAGTTCTATTATATATTTTGTTATATTCAAAAAGAGCGTAAAATACTTAATTAGATGACACTATTGAGTTGCTTTATAACTTAACTTTAACCATTGACCTTTCAGTTATTAGTTAGTATAGTTGTAATTATGTGGGCACTACAGTCATATTTAATGTCACTTTCTTTATTTTGTTGTTAAACGAAAAGCTGCATAGTGGGCTATCTACGGTGAGCTCATCGCGAGGACTGAACCTCGAATTTCGGCGTTGTAAGCCTCAACCAAGTCACGGAGGGAGAGAGAGAGAGAGAGAGAAAGCTATTAATACATCCATACTGTAAACTTTCCTGACAATTGATAACAGAATATATTGGTTTCTGAACAAGCATTACCAGTAGTTTATATCAAATATCACAATCGTGATTACCTATATGAAGGTTAAATCCTCTTCAAGTAAGATGGTCCTGTTGATCAATAAAAAAACATAAATCACAACACTTTAATAAACGTCTTCTTTATGCACCTTTTGTCGTTATGTAAATTCTCCAATGATAGCCAAAATAATCAACTGATTAAAACTGCATCAAAACAGTCCTTAATTTAAGCATGATATACCTGAAATGCTGTTCTCCATAGTCTACGGCGTTCAAAATTTTTTTTCGAAATATATTAGAATAGTAATATATATATATATTAAACGTAACAGTTTGATATTCTGTTTACATTGAATGCTTCGAATTAAAAGAAAATTATTTAAACGGCGAAAAGTCAGTTTTAATTGTTTCTTGACTGTTCTTTATTATCGACGTTTTAATATTTTAGATTAGTTTTGGCGATACACGAACCCTGATCTAGAATCTGGTTTTTCTCTCTTGTCGTAATCCAAGGACGGATCTAGCTCGTAGTCGTTTGATCTCAGCGAAACCGGAGTTTCGTGAATCTAATATGTAGATATACTGGTGTAATGATGAAACAAGAATGAAATCAAAACAAAATGAAATGTTGTATTTACTGAATAAGATCCGAAAATTACAGCTGACCGTCTAGTGGTGAGATTATTTCAAGTGAGAATGTAGATATCTATCTATGTATACGAATAAAAAAAGGGTGATTTGTTTGTAAATAAGCACAAAGCTACACCACGGGCTTATCTGTGCTCTGTCCACCTGGGGTATCGAAACCCGGTTTCTAGCGTTGTAAGTCTGCAGACATACCGCTGTGCCACTGGGTTGCAAAAAAAAAAAGAAAAAAGAAAGAATGAAAGTAGTTGAATAGCAAACAGTTGCAAATTAGTATACCATCAACAGGTAGAATTAAGTTGATACAAAGACTGGAATTCCAAGTTGGATCCTGTAGGAAAGACGCGCAGAACCTCTCTAAGGTCAACGCAAATCTGAATGTGAGTGCCCTAAAATTGCACACACAATACACGTTCTCTCTCTCAGTAGCTAACCAATCAGAATAAAAGTGTCACCGAAATTCAGACGTATCTCTTCTCCATTGGACAATCGCACGTTATCCCACAAATCCCAGTTCAAGGATGACACGATGCACTGTAAAACATTTCAGTGCCGAACTGCCAGTGTGCAACTATTCCATGAAAATAGCATATAATTATAAGCCGCTCATAGAATGGCTCTGAGTTTTTTCAAGTACGAATCTTTAGCCCCGTCATCTCTTGACCGATTTGAGATATAAGTGCAGTTTTGGACTCAGGAGGTCAAACCCTTTCTATTGATTATTTGACCACGCCCAAGGTCTCGTAGATTAATTTATTCTAATTCTGCCTAAAAGAATTTCAATTTGAGGGTTGGTTGGTAGAGATCCTGATGAGTAATAAAATCGAATCGGGTATACGCTTGGTATTACTGGCGCACAAAAATATAGCTGATAAAAGAAGGGGGCGGGGTAGGTCTCATAGATTAAATTACTCTAATCCTTCCTGAAAGGATTTCAAGTGCCGCGGCTATTGAAGATTTCCTCTTGTGTGCGCGCGTGTGTGTGTGTATATATATATATAAGTTCCTTGACCAGTCAAACTTTTTGAAGTAATACCTAAGGTTGAATATAGCACGTGGCCAGATTTAGAGTGTTCCAACACTTGAACGTATAAAAATTAAAGACCATTTTATACAAGAAACATACAGTATGGGAATGTATTTACGTACTACACTGTATATAAAGATAAGTAACATAGATGGAATTTTCCTGGGAAAACTTGAAGTTCTGGGAAAAATGTGAACGTTGTAGATTGTTTTGTTTGTTTGTTATGAATTTCGCGCAAAGCTACACTAGGGCTATCCGCGCTAGCCATCCCTAATTTAGCAGTGTAAGACTAGAGGGAAGGCAGCTAGTCATCACCACCCACCGCCAACTCTTGGGCTACTCTTTTACCAATAAATAGAGGGATTGACCGTCA
>NW_013669117.1:118435-120683 GCF_000517525.1 Limulus polyphemus
CGGGTCTGAACGCTGTAGAACTGCATTTTTGTGCATAATTACAGACATGAAAAATCAACAGTAAATTTCGTAATTGAATACTTGAAATAAGTGTAAAGCAATATGCATGAAAACGTTAAACAATATTGTTTGGTAACTTTGTTTTTCTCTGTTCTGTAATGAAGCAAGTTTAAGAACAACCAAACAAAAAAAAAAATTTGCATGTAAAGTGAGGCGTGTCTAGAAGAAGATGAAACGGAATTACGTAGTTTTTTAGCCCTTGCAAGCAACTGATTATAATAATAATTAAATATAAAAAAAGTTTTAGTAACTAGTGGTGGATGTTTATTAAAATAAGACTTTTAGTGAATTATGAAACATTCTTTATGTAAGTACTGTTGTTTTGGACTACGGAAATTATTCTTTGTAGCGATTACACGGTATTGTTATCTAATATAATTTAATTAATAAAACGTTTAACTCTGTGTATGCCCCCTAGTGTCACAGCGGTATGTCTGCGGACTTACAATGCTAGAAACCGGGTTTCGATACCCGTGGTGGGCAGAGCACAGATAGCCTATTGTGTAGCTTTGTGCATAAATTCAAACAAACAAAATCAAACAAACTCTGTGTAAATCTAACAATGAATATTTAACGTAAATTCGTTAATAAATTATGTGAATTAAGCCTGTGTTGTAAATGTTTAATTTTATAAGCTACAATGCTCCCAAGTGGCTCAGTGGTTAGTTTTAGGGCTCACACCTCTTAAAAAGAACCAGGTTGTGATACTCGTATTGGGCACAGCACAGACAGCCCATTCTGTAGCTTTGCGCTTAACAACAAACAAACAAATAAACTAAAAAAGGAAGTGATATTAATTAAATTATATAAAATCAACATAAAAACGATTTAATCACTTATCGTTGGTTTCAACCTAGTATAAAGAGAAATGACAAGGCTAAATTAAACCGAGTTCTTTAACATACGGGACTGATACGATTACTTAAATTATTTTTCTTGTTTATAAGACAATATTTTTAGAAGAATTTAGTTTCTCTACCTTGCACTTTTCTGTTGTAACTGAAATAGTTTGAAACTCACTTGGGTGCTTGTATGAGTTTCTTTCGAACTAGTTTGTCTTTCCACAAAATAATCCAATCCTTAATCAGAGCAAACATTGCTGCAATGAATAACACATATATTGCTGTCCTAAGCGTTGCTAGTGGTCCCACTCCCACTTAGCTAAAACGGTGCAACACCATGGTGTTAAAGTTGGAGAAATCAGTCATAACCTAAACCTTCCCTAGGTTTCTGTCAAGCCCAGACAATGAGTAGTGTAAGTCTTTGTTCCACGTGATGGTTTGCTGTTGTTCTCACCCTAATATTTATGCTTCTGTCAAGCCCAGACAATGAGTAGTGGAAGTCCTTGCTCCACGTGATGGTTTGCTGTTGTTCTCCACCCTAATATTTATGCTTCTCTCAAGCCCAAACAATGAGTAGTGGAAGTCCTTGCTCCACGTGATGGTTTAATGTTGTTCTCCATCCCAATATTTATGCTTCTCTCAAGCTCCCAATATTTATGCTTCTGTCAAGCCCAGACAATGAGTAGTGGAAGTCCTTGCTCCACGTGATGGTTTGCTGTTGTTCTCCATCCCAATACTTATGCTTCTGTCAAGCCCAGATAATGAGTAGTGGAAATCCGTGCTACACGTGATGGTTTGCTGTTGTTCTCCCCCGGACTTCCACTACTCGTTATCTGGGCTTGACAGAAGCATAAATATTGGGATGGAGAACAACAGCAAACCATCACGTGTAGCATGGACTTCCACTACTCATTATCTGGACTTGACAGAAGCATAAGTATTGGGAGGGGGAGAACAACAGCAAACTATAACGTGGAGCAAGGACTTCCACTACTCATTATCTGGGCTTGAGAGAAGCATAAATATTGGGAGGTGCTACACGTGATGGTTTGCTGTTGTTCTCCCCCTCCCAATACTTATGCTTCTGTCAAGCCCAGACAATGAGTAGTGGAAGTCTTTGCTCCACGTGATGGTTTATTGTTGTTCTTCATCCCAGTATGTATGCTTCTGTCAAGCCCAGACAATGAGTAGTGGAAGTCTTTGCTCCACGTGATGGTTTGCTGTTGTTCTCCATCCCAATATTTATGCTTCTGTCAAGCCCAGACAATGAGTAGTGGAAGTCTTTGCTCCACGTGATGGTTTGCTGTTGTTCTCCATCCCAATATTTATGCTTCTGTCAAGTCCAG
>NW_013669117.1:121321-123494 GCF_000517525.1 Limulus polyphemus
TTTATACGTACTTGGTAAAAGTGTGGACTTTTTGAAGGCTAAGTTGATTTATATTTTAAGTAAAATTATAGACTTTATGAAGGCTAAGTTGGTTTGTACTTTAGGTAAAAGTATGGACTTTTTAAAGGTTAAGTTGGTTTATATTTGAGTAAATGTATGGACTTTTTGAAGGCTAAGTTGATTTATATTTTAAGTAAAATTATAGACTTTATGAAGGCTAAGTTGGTTTGTACTTTAGGTAAAAGTATGGACTTTTTAAAGGTTAAGTTGGTTTATATTTGAGTAAATGTATGGACTTTTTGAAGGCTAAGTTGATTTATATTTTAAGTAAAATTATAGACTTTATGAAGGCTAAGTTGGTTTGTACTTTAGGTAAAAGTATGGACTTTTTAAAGGTTAAGTTGGTTTATATTTGAGTAAATGTATGGACTTTTTGAAGGCTAAGTTGATTTATATTTTAAGTAAAATTATAGACTTTATGAAGGCTAAGTTGGTTTATATTTTAGATAAAAATATGGACTTCATGAGAGCTAAATTGGTTTATATTTTAGATAAAAATATGGACTTCATGAGAGCTAAATTGGTTTATATTTTAGATAAAAATATGGACTTTATGAAAGCTAAGTTCGTTTATATTTTAGGTAAAGTATGGACTTTTTAAAGGCTAGATGGGTTTATAGTTATTGGACACAAGAAACCTCAACCTAACTTTCAAGAAGGTCACTTGTAATAGACATACGTTCATAGATACACGTGAATACTTACTGTTTAAATATTTAAACACCATCAACAAGTAAATGAGCGCATGTCTCTTGATTGGTGGTGTAAATAAGTACGTGTGTCCGAGCCTGGAGATGTTGGATACAAACATAGCCTGATCGATAACGTACTGGTTGGTTATTGGTAATGCATCACAGTTGTTGCGGTATTACATCGACATCTCGAAGCTACTCTGTACCGTGACATTACGAACAATAGGTGAACCATTTTCAGACATAATTGGTGAAGAGAAAGTAACTTTTTTCTACTTTCACTTATTGCGTGAAAGTACGTGACGTCTACATAAACTTTAATATGGACTTTACATTACTCAGGAGAAAGCAATAATTCTAAAAACTGTAAGTTATATAGAAAACATAACTCAAAACTGACACGGACTTCCAATATAAAAACAGAGTTTTATTATGGCAAAATACAACTCTCTGTCCCGAAAGAGAGTCATGTTCGTTCATGATCTCGTGAAACACGAGCGACCGTTAACATTTATATACTGAGGTGGTAGAAACTTGGGTTTGAAATTAAAGGAGCTCAAACATTCTGCGATAAAAGTTAATATTCCCTGTAAATATATATCGTTCTGATAATAAAAATGGATCTGCTCCTTATGTGCTATATTTCATAAATATTTAACTTTCAGAACAGGAATAAAGGCAACAAACGTCACTGAAAGAAACAGAAAATAGCCCTCGAAATTAAAAACACCAATATGAAACAGTACATAGTGAAAATACCCAACGAGTTGAATTGTGTACATAATCAACAAACTCTGAGTCATGTTATCGTATAGATTAAACATGAACATACAGTGTGTTCTAGATGTAGAATACACACAGACAGTGAGTTATTCATGTAGATTATATACAGTATATTGTATATACAGACAGTGTGTTGTAGATGTAGAATACACACAGACAGTGAGTTATTCATGTAGATTATATACAGTATATTGTATATACAGGCAGTGTGTTGTAGATGTAGAATACACACAGACAGTGTGTTGTAGATGTAGAATACACACAGACAGTGAGTTATTCATGTAGATTATATACCGATAATGTGTTGTACATGTAGGTTAAATACCGACAATGTGTTGTACCGGTAGATTACATACAGAACAGTGTATTGTACCGGTAGATTATATACAGAACAGTGTATTGTATAGGTAGATTACATACAGAACAGTGTTTTGTATAGGTAGATTATATACAGAACAGTGTATTGTACCGGTAGATTACATACAGAACAGTGTATTGTACCGGTAGATTACATACAGAACAGTGTATTGTACCGGTAGATTATATACAGAACAGTGTATTGTATAGGTAGATTACATACAGAACAGTGTATTGTATAGGTAGATTATATACAGAACAGTAAATTTCACATGTAGATT
>NW_013669117.1:124186-126094 GCF_000517525.1 Limulus polyphemus
TTATATACAGAACAGTGTATTGTATAGGTAGATTATATACAGAACAGTGTATTGTATAGGTAGATTATATACAGAACAGTGAATTGTATAGGTAGATTACATACAGAACAGTGTATTGTACCGGTAGATTATATACAGAACAGTGTATTGTATAGGTAGATTACATACAGAACAGTGTATTGTACCGGTAGATTATATACAGAACAGTGTATTGTATAGGTAGATTATATACAGAACAGTGTATTGTATAGGTAGATTATATACAGAACAGTGTATTGTATAGGTAGATTATATACAGAACAGTAAATTTCACATGTAGATTACATACAAACAGTGTATTGTACCGGTAGATTATATACAGAACAGTGTATTGTACCGGTAGATTATATACAGAACAGTGTATTGTATAGGTAGATTATATACAGAACAGTGAATTGTATAGGTAGATTACATACAGAACAGTGTATTGTACCGGTACATTACATACAGAACAGTGTATTGTACCGGTAGGTTATATACAGAACAGTGTATTGTATAGGTAGATTATATACAGAACAGTGAACTTCACGTGTAGATTACATACAAACAGTATGTTCTAAAAGTAGATTGTATACATACAGTGTGCTGTACAAGTAGATTATATACGTACAGTGTATTGTACATGTAGATTGTATACGGAAATTGTGTGTTCTACGTGTAGATTATATACAGAGTACGTATTGTAGATGTGGATTATATACAAGTTGTGTATTGTACATATAGATTATATACTGACAGTGTGTTATTCATGAAGATTATTTACAGACAGTGTATTATTCATGTACAAGTAGATTATATACAGATAGTGTGTTGTATATGTAAATCATACACAGACAGTGTGTTGTACCATTAGATTATATACGGATATTGTCTTGTACATGTAGATCATATACGGATATTCATATAGATTAAACACAGACAGCGAATGATTCACGTAGATTACAGACAGTATGCTGTACACGTAGATTGTATACATATAGTGTGTTGTACAAGTAAATTATATACGGACTGTATATTGTACATGTAGATTATATGCAGGCAGTATGTTATACACGTAGATTATACATAGACAGTGTGTAGTACATGTAGATTATATTCGGATAGTGTGTTGTACATGTAGATTATATTGGGATAGTGTATTGTACAAGTAGATTATGTGCAGGCAGTGTGTTATACACGTAGATTATACATAGACAGTGTGTAGTACATGTAGATTATATTCGGAGAGTGTATTGTACAAGTAGATTATATTGGGATAGTGTATTGTACAAGTAGATTATATTGGGATAGTGTATTGTACAAGTAGATTATACTGGGATAGTGTATTGTACAAATAGATTATATTGGGATAGTGTGTTGTACAAGTAGATTATATTGGGATAGTGTATTGTACAAATAGATTATATTCAGGCAGTGTGTTATACACGTAGATTATACATAGACAGTGTGTAGTACATGTAGATTATATTCGGAGAGTGTGTTATACACGTAGATTATACATAGACAGTGTGTAGTACATGTAGATTATATTCGGATAGTGTGTTATACACGTAGATTATACATAGACAGTGTGCAGTACATGTAGATTATATTGGGATAGTGTATTGTACAAGTAGATTATATTGGGATAGTGTATTGTACAAGTAGATTATGTGCAGGCAGTGTGTTATACACGTAGATTATACATAGACAGTGTGTAGTACATGTAGATTATATTCGGATAGTGTGTTATACAAATAGATTATATTCGGAGAGTGTATTGTACAAGTAGATTATATTGGGATAGTGTATTGTACAAGTAGATTATGTGCAGGCAGTGTGTTATACACGTAGATTATACATAGACAGTGTGTAGTACATGTAGATTAT
>NW_013669118.1:0-5874 GCF_000517525.1 Limulus polyphemus
ACTGTGGAAATTAAGTGTATTACAAAGTTTGTAACGAGAAAGAAAAAACTAGTTTTAAATAAGAAAGTAGTTGTATCGCTGAAGTTTCTCGGAAAGAATTTTTTTTGAAATTATCAAACAAGCAGATACGTAACAGTATAATGTTTTAAGTGAAAGATAAGTTATGTTACTGTAAACGTTTCAAGATCTATCAGAGGAAATATCTGCCATGAAATAGTCGATAAATTAGTTTTTCTGAGCCTGCTAAGTGAAATTCTACATGATTAGTTTGCATTGAATGATTTATTCATTTATCTAGCAATATGTCTTTAGTACAATGTCTCATGTTAATTCAGCTTGTTTTCACACATTTTTACACACATGAAAAGTATAAGCTAACTGAAATAGTAATATGAACATAATGTACAAAAATTCTATGAAAATTAATAATTTATTTTATAAGCTAAGATGTTTCAGTATGAGTGAACGACAGTTTATTTAGAAGTGTGAATAATCAATTTATGGAGTCTACTTGAATAGAAAGTATCCAACAATTGTACGCTAACTGAAATGTCCCGTCAAATATCGTGAATACACAATTAATGTTTTGTATCACTCTATAAAGTGAAAAACTATGTTTACTGACTTTTAAATTCAGTGACACATGAAAGCTCTGGTTAAAGTACAGTGGACATTAAATTTATGTAGAAAATGTTTGAACCATTTATTTTCTATATTAAGTAAATTGCAAATACATAAATAGCGATAATGTATTATAATTGTCTTGTTCAACTTTTTTTTTCATGAAATGTTTCTGTCATATTGATCACCCTTTTCTTTTAGTCAGATATAGTGTTCTACATTCAAACAAAAACTTTATCTGTTTTAGTGAACACAAAAGATCAAAAGCTTTCTAAACATGATGTCCTGTTTTGAGAACTGATTTGTTGTTATATTTAACCAACAGTAGATTTACATGTAATTAAATATAGATGCTTACCACATGTTGAGAGAATGAGCTCATCATCCTTCACCTATACAAATACTATCCATAGTAACATTGTCCACCTTGGTAAAACACATGTAATACAAATAAATATATAAATGAAAACAAAAACATAAGTTGAGACCTGTATGCAGCCCTACAGGACTGTCAGCCTTTGTAAGTTGTATTTAATGCTTTACTTATAAAATGAAACTGTAACACATGATAATGAAATTATATTAAATTATTAGTTTAAGACTTTTTTACCGCAATGTCATCTTGATATACATCATAACAATACGCCCTCTGATTCTACTTCGTGGAATTAGCAACATATTTTATGGACAGTTTCTGTTGTCATGTCCACCTGTCATGCCAGCCTAGCATACACCCTCTGGTTCCACTTCGTTCAACTATGACGTCATCCTCTCTAACTTTCCTACATTGCCCTCTGGCGGCGTATCTTGCAAGTACTGCCCTAACTACTAATAATTCACAAGAAAATGTAATATTGTTATTAACAAGAGAATCAACATCTACTCCCACAAGTAAGACAAATAAAATTAGCAGAAGATATTTCTGAATTTAACAGGAAATTAAGGCTAACATTTTTAGGATTTTCGCACACACACACACACACACACACATGCACATACATATATTTGTGTGTGTATATGTACACATATATAATTTTTTCTTCACTAATGTAAGATCACATAAATTTCCTTATTTATAGCTGTCAACCTCTAATATTCATGAATAAGTGAGAAAATTAAAAAGCTTAGATCCAGGACTAAGTCCTGGCAGGGGGCCCATGGGGTGAAGCCCCCCTTTCCGAAAGCAAATTTCGTATTTTTAGAACCTAAATGGAGGGCTTTGGTGGCTTTTCAGCATGTTGTTAAAACATAGATGAAACGAGTCCTGTTCACACAAAATACTTGTAGTTCTTACATAAACAATTTTAATCATTTCAACAGAATGTTAAAAATTCACACTACACCTATACACTTACAGGTTTATAAAACATATGATGTTCACAAAAATTCAAAGTGATGCAAGTATGACAAGTTTAAAAATGGAACATTTCCAGAGAATGCACTTGACCTACAAGAAATGTTTCCCAGAAGTAATTTTTCCTTTATGATGGTTTCCCAAAATTATATATTCAAAAGTCATTCAACATTCTTTCAACATCACGCAGTTCTTGGTGCTTGCATCTGGCTGAACCTTACAGACAGTACATCTAAAATAATTCTTACGGAATGATTCAGGCAAGATGCATGGACACTTTTTTCCCCATTCTGTATTGAACTTAGTATTATACTTTGCAGCATCTTTAAATTTTGTCAATTTGCGTTATTTTGATTTTGATGGACCATTAAATACTAAACCACTTTCACTCATCTTGTTTACTAGATTGACAACAAATAGTGTGTTCTTGATTGTATGTGATAGCTCACTTCATTGGTTATCAAGTGAACATAGAACCAGTCATTTGATGTAATATATACATGCAGCAACTATCTATTTTAGACTGGTTCTATCCTCGCTACCCATTGCACACACTTGAAGTAAATGACTAGGACCGTTCTAACAGTTTTGTGAAGATAATCACATGTTTAATATCATATGATGAAGAAAAAAGAAATTAAACAGTGATAACTGTGATATTTTAGCACCCAAACGTAAGAGCGTGATATGTGTTCAAAATGTATGATTCTCACGTAATATGCGTGAGAGTTGACAGGTATCCTGAATCGGCATGCATATCAAGGTGAGAGTTATGTCAATCACCTTGCCCAGCGGAATTTATAGATGCAATTCTATCTATGTTACGTTTACAGAATATTTGACAATCTTACTTTTATCACTCATAAGTATATTGCCTGTTCAAGTAATAAATGTAACTTATTTTTACTAAAATAGGTCCACATTGGCTTTTGGCTACTTAAAAGATTGTGTATGTGAAAGTGAATGGGTTTTATTAAATATGTATATTAAAATATTATAAAATTCGGCAAGCTTTGAGTTGTAGTAATTTATAAAAACAAAAGACAAAACTATACATATAATATGGTGAGAATATTTGTATTATCTGAATGACAAGGATGGTTAGTTTAAATGTTATTTTATTAGAAGCTCTAGATTTGATTTTGTTTTTCTTAATCTTATTTAATATGTAGTGATCCTCCCAGGTAACTCACAATGACCAAATACCTATTCAGACAGACTTCAATAGGAAGGGAGAAAGAGCTCTAGTTAGCATCTATAGTAATATAATTGTGTGAATGATGTGTTAATAGTGACATTTGTTGTTACTAAGATTTATGTCAGTCTGTATTATTAGTTGTGAGCTTATAATTCAAGAAAGGTAAAATTGATAATATAATCTGTGATGTAGAGGATACATTCTTTGATTCACCACACTCTCTGTTGTCGGCTACAGTTTCGCCTATTCAAGGCTCATTAGTACAGCTTAGGTCAATGTCTTCATAATGTTCACACGCCTATATAAACTTAGGTTACTATCTGGTTAGAAAGAACTAAAAATTCACATGAAAGTTGTGAACTTAATTGTAAGTAAATTTAATTATTACAATGGTTCATACTATCAACTACTATATATACCACCATAAGATTTTCATATGACGTAGTTTACGTGTAATAGGCGTAAATCATGACTTCACTGCTAACAACGATTGCAGCAATGACTTGCGTTATAAAGAAAAAGGTGTAAAACGAGATAAAAAACATATTTTTCTACCACTTCCCGTCAAATAAAGACTTAAGAAGAAATGGGTTGTAGCTATTAAGCGAGATAAAGGGCCTGTATTTCAAGTTAAGATTGTCGTATATGAGCGATAACTAGGGAACTGGGAACTTGTGGCTTCACTATCAATGGCATCCTGCTCCATGTATCACCAATCCCTTTTGACTCATTTCCTTCTCCTCCTTCTCACTCGTGGGTGTCATCGGTTTGAAATCTTTATCACCAATATTTCACATACTCTTTTCCAATCCACATATGTTCTTCTTTATCCAAACTGATTATTACTACCCGAAACTTCAGCAGCTCGTGAAAGGAGTTCATTTCTGCTAATTTCCCTTTCCTCCATTTCCCACCTCTATGTAGTGTGTCCGAGAGGTTTATGTTGTGCAATTGTGGAGACTGTGGTTGCTTGGAATATCAGCTGGTGATCCATGTGGTCCTATTTTGGGGATAATGTTGCATGGGTTACATCATACTACTCCAGATGATCCACCTCAGTGGACTTGAGCCTGAGAGAATGATGTTGCACTGGGTGATGTGATGAGGGTTGCATGGGAACTCACACCAAAACTGTCTTCAAGTGGAGGCCGATTCCACCAATCTCGATGTCAACCCATGGCCAGTAAATCACACTGATGAGATGGGGTATTCCATAAGACTGCTAGTAGGTTTTCCTTGTGGTATTTTGCTTGCCCACCCCTCCAATCCATTTGATTGTGGCCTGATATTCAAAATAGGGGTTTGTCACCCATTGCACTGCTCCCAGTGTAGACATTCCTCTGGACTCCTCACCATGTCCCCCTTTTCTTCTAGTGGAATATGGGAGTACTTGCCACTGGGGCGGTGGACCATGGAGGAAACCTCCTGAATGTGCTCAATTCTACTCAGTAGAGAGTAGGGTGGTGTTGCTCTGCTGTAGATGGTGTAGATCCTCTATATGCATCACAATCATATATTGAAATAGAGTAGATCCACCACATTGCAGTTCACCCCTCTGGTTGGGATCCCTCATTCTACCATAGACTGGATGTTGGTTCCCAGCTAGTGATTTTGGATTCGAGCTGAACATATCAACATAAAACAAGCTCTCACACATGTGTTGGTCTTGATTCCTTCTTCTACTTCACGGGATTTTGCTTCATATGCTCCACCTCCGTGTGGTGGATCTTGGAGTTTGATGTTGTGTGTATCTGGCTTTTCTATATCCCTCTATGTGGGATTCTAGCTATTATGCGAGAGGGGGAGGGGTAAGGTACCATATCAGTAGTTAATTTCCTACACTGAAAATATATTTCCGATAGGTACTTACTCCTGCTCTCATTTCCCACCCTTCCTCCCCACTACTGATGCTTAATTTCTGCTTAATCTCGAAGTAATGGTTAGATGGAATCGAATAGAGGGAGTAATGTGCATCAGAAGAGTGTGTTACACTCCTATTTGTGGAGATTGTTGCAGAATAATTTACATGCAAAGACGCAGTGAACCACGTTGATTGTGGTGTAGGTGGAAGTTTGAAGGCCAGTGGCATGTGAAACAAAATTTGCATATAGAGGGCAGCACTGAACGAGAAGAGCTATTATGTGAAAAGAGGTAAGTACCTATGGAAATATATTTTCAATATAGGAAAATAATAATTTTCAAATGTTTTCACATGTTTAAATTGGTTTAATTGTAATTTTAAAATGTCATAGATTTAGATCTAGCTATATAAAGGCAACAAGCGATGTAGGTCTACTTAACCCAATGACTACCGGCTACTAACTTTCTTAGTAGGCAATGCAAGTCTTGCTATATTTCATTCGAACAATAAAACTAGTGGACGAATATCTTCGAAAGTTCATAAGTACTTTGACAAATGTAGGTAGTTTAAGAAACACAAAGCCTATTACTTTTAATAAATTTAGTTTTTTTGGATTATGATCTTTAATATCTTGGAAAATTACATTAGGAAATGGTATTTATAAGAAATGATTACAATATTTATATTTGCTACAGATTTGAACTTATTACTTTTAATGTTTTAGTACATTATTTTGAAATCCAAAAAAACTGTATCCTCCATAAAATGCAAATTTTATCTATTTTTAATTTTTAATAATCACGTATACTTCTTATGGTTTCAAGTAATATACAGGCCCGT
>NW_013669118.1:6852-12235 GCF_000517525.1 Limulus polyphemus
ATCATTTTTTCAATTCACAAATGAATTTGCCCTCACACTTGCATTGCCTACTTAGAAAGTTAGTAGCCGGTAGTCATCGGGTTAATTTAGAAATTTTAGATGATTATATATACAACAGATATTTTTAACATCTTAGTCACCATGGTTACTGGTAGGTGTTAGTCTACATACATAGAAAAGTTCATGACCCAATGTAACAGGTTTTCACAGACTAATTCTATATTTAGCTTAAATGACTAAAATCAGGTCTAGTTTCAACATTGTTTCAATCACTGTCAGACTAACTGTTAATGATGGCTATGGAACGTACCTCCAACCTCGTGAATGTAGATCACTAAGAAAACGTTGTATGCTCTACTTGATGTCACTTTAACTGCCTTTTGTTTGGCGATTAAGTCCTCGATAACACCTGTGGTTTGCAAACTATTTCAAGAAAGACTCATTTTCGTGGGCTATATTGTCTTGGTCATGCGAATAATAGCGGAAATGAACCCAATTTATTTTTAAGATTTTTATCTTTTACTAGGGCATGCTAGTATCTGTAGAGTAATAACTTAAATGAACTTGAAATTCAATTTAGAATAAAATGTCTGGTTTTCTGTTAGATATGTCTTGGATAATTACGAACTACTTTCGCTCTCTCTCTCTTTTTATTTTTAACACATTACTATCAAGTGCAATGCTTTTTCCTGTCAATTTGTTGTTTGGGCCTATGTAAAGAGCCCCCCCCCCCCCAGTGGCGCAGCGGTATGTCTGCGGACTTACAACTTACAGAGCACAGATAGTCCATTGTGTAGCTTTGTGCATTTACTACAAACAAACAATGTAAAAATAGACAATTTTGTAGTTTCATGTCCAACGGCTTAGGCCCGTGATTATCAGTCATTACATGGACGTTTGGTGTCAAATAGCTATAATTGTAGTACATACTAACTATAATAAAGTAGCAAATAATTTCTTCAGTTAAAATGGTGATATTTTGTATGATTTAATTCTACGTGTATTATTTTTCTTTTTGGATCAATTTAATTGTTTTCTTACAACACCTCTTAATAAAATAACAGGAACTGTATTTGTTTTTAAATTACTGATTGGCATTTATATTTTGGGGACCAAATGAAAGGTTTGATCTGTGTCTGTCTGTTTCTATCTACAGAACCATTTTTACAGATTATGATGGTCATAATTAATGTCGTGTTCTTGACACTTTTCATTATAATTTACGCTCTAAGTTAGCTGATTATGAAGTGCAGGTTAAGATCATTCCTTTGTTTAATGTTATCATCTTTAGGCCTTTTGTGCCAGCATCAGAACGTCTTGCAGAATGGATGTTGTAGCGTAGATACTCCTGGCAAGAAGAAGTATTGCTGTGAGTGATACCTGTCAAAAGAACTGCTGTTGCAACATTTTGGAGAACTGCATATCCTACTGCCTTACATTAGGTAAGGTAATCATTAAATTCTTTCCAGCTGTCTTAAAACAACCACAAGTTAGCCTTTTGATCTTTAAACCAGGTAAGGTAGTATTTTTTTTTGACATTTTAAATCAAATAAGGTAGTTGTTTGATCTCTCTTGCTGTCTTAAGTCAGATAAAGCATTCTTTTCATCTTTCAAATGCATAAAGTATAAGTTTCCTCCAATATTTTTTGTTGTGAAGAAATAATTATTCTCCATCTATTTATAATGACACGCAAGTTTCCAAATTTAGATTTTCATTTCATTTATTTAATGAATAAGATAAAATAAATGGTACATTTTTTTTGTGAAAAACTTCACATATGTGAATAATTACTGGCATATTAAAAAAATCAACTGTTTCTTTAGGTGGAAAATGAAGTTTTATAATAAATATTTAAAACACGATAATACCAAAAACATCTTTAAAACGGATATTTCAGAATTTCCTTAAATTGCATCATCAGCGTTAATATACCTCCCCCCCCCCAAAAAAAAAAGGATTGAGCGAGTTTTCGTATTCAATCGGAAGTTTTGGAAGAACAGATTTGTACGGTAACAATATAATGGAATGTACGATAAAACGTACAGCATACACATGTATATTAAATAACATTGAAGATTTTCCTCACATTTGAGTGTAAGTTTAAGCCAATCATTATCAAGGGGTCTAAACTTTCTTCTGTCATTTAAAATGTCTCCCATTTTGGAGACATAATCAGATCTGATTAAGATGTTGACACCTGTACCTTTACCTAGCCAGATAACAATAACGTTTCGGTTACTGGCAGTTCTTTTAAGGCAGAAAACTCAACCTGTGTAATAGAAGAAGGGTTTTTAAGGGGTTGAAGTTATAGAAGGAGGACATTTTTAAATTTAGTTTTGATAAGGTTCTCTGTATTTATATTGTGTTATGTTTGTTAAAACTAGGAAATGATTTAAGAGTTCTGTAGATATATTCAAATAGAAAAAATTAAATTGAGAAATTTAGTTTACGGGTAGGTAGACAAAAATGTAAACCTTCTGACAGAGCATTTTGATATTGTTCACTTAAGGTAAGTTAATTGAAATTAAAAATAACATTATCAGAACTTATGTTACTATATTTTCTTGCTGGAATTAGCTTTTTAAGCTTGACATTCTGGTTGTGTTCAAGTTTGGAGATGTTTTTCAGGTTCAGATTGGTGTGATGATGAAAGTCTATCCGCGAAATTATATTCATAATTTCAAGACTGGCTGTAGTATGTTGGTTAATTAGTTGTTATTTTCGGCGATATTTAGTTTCAATTCTTCTATCAATAGCTTTTTTTTGACAGAAACGATAAGCAGAAGAGCCTTAGAGATTTCGATTAGTTGTCTTGAAGTTCGGGATTTTGAATAACTTCATGATTTTTAGATGTGGTTAAAAACTGAATACCATGATTGTTTGAAGTTAAGCACAAAGCTACACAATAGGCTACCTGTGCTTTGCCCACCAAGGGTATCGAAACCCGGTTTCTAGCATTGTAAGTCCGCAGACATACCGCTGTGCCACTGGGGAGCAACTGAATACCAATCGAGACCTTCCGAAGTTTGAAATCAAGCTTTTCAAGAGTATGAAATAAACGTAACACATCATATCCATACCGCCATGTCAGAGTATTTGCAACGTATTCATCAGGTAGAAAGCGAATTTTAAGATAAATATTAAAAACACGGTAATAACCAAAAAAAAAAAAAAAAAAAAAATTTTTAATATGGACGTTTCGGAATTTCTTTAAATTCCATCATCAGTGTTAATATCTCAAAAAATAATGGTCATCCCCCTAATTTCTTACACTCTATCACAAAAAGGTTTAACAAATAAAATGGGACCTACTAAAAAGTTACACACTGTCTCAAAATATCCACTAATTCTTGTCATTCCTTTCATTAGCAAATAAAGTTTTAAACTCAAATATCAAAATCAAAACGCACTTCCAACAAATTAAGCTATGTTTAGTATTTACGTCAACGTGTAGAATTAATAATATGTTTAAAAACAAAGACACTTTACCCATTCCTATGCGCTCGTGGGTCGTATATAAATACACTTGTGGTAGCTGTAAAGCTACCTACATTGGTAAAACTACATGCCACCTACGAAAACGTGCACACGAGCACACGAGAATTTCAGCAAGAAGCGGATGTAAACTATTGTTGCGTCATCGAGTCACATGACTACTGTGACGCAACGTTTCTAGAACTATCATGTACTTTGGCGAATGTTCTAGTTCTTACTAGATATAGGGTAGGCTGGTATATAAAAGAGGGGAATGTAATGTCTGGGTAGATAGTGAGTAATTGAACTGCAGTCAGAAGTATTGTTGACGTTCGTTGATTAGCGTTTGTTTTAGCGCGATTGTTGAAGTTAAGTGTATCGGTAAAGTTATATTCGGAAAGAATAAACCATTAAGAAAGAACTTGTGTCGCTTAAGTTTCGTCGGAACGAAGTTACGGAAAATCAATTAACAAACGGAGACGTAACACTATGTAAATCCACCCAAGTATTATATCTGATTGGTGCATAGTGAGAATACCACAAAGTAAGAAACACCACAAGACCGCAAAACTCACGACGATGACAAAAACTTTATATTTATTTGCAAAGTTTCGGTCAAAAGCCCTTCTTCAGGCAGTTTAAGCCATGTTATATAGAAAAAAGGTTTCGACAGAATTATCGAAGGGTTAGAGTATAAAGAGATTCTAAATTACGTACGTACTGAACAAAACTAATCTGTCTGGTTAAAGGGTGTTATGTAAGGACTAAAGGAAGTCTGTCACTGTGTGGTTTGTCCTTAGAGTGTAGAGAGTCAGCTTGTGATAACTGAATGTGGCAAGTTTGGCATTTTTAATTTACCTTACATGTGATTATATCACTAACTTATCGACTCTCTCTAGTTCTACCTTTACCTTTCACGTAAAAGGCCAATTCACCTATACATCAGATTCCTGAACATCTCCAATTTGTACGCAACGGCACCCTCTACCACCCAGTTCCTAAACACTTCAACTCCTCCTATCACAACGGAATTGACGACATGAGTGTACTCGTTTAATTATATGCCCTCACAACAAGTATGATGGCGAAAGCCTAGAAGGTAAACTTATATTTAAATTCTCTTGTACCACACAGAATTAATGAACGCTTTTCTTTTAAGTGATTACAGCTCCTGTCTATATCTCTTTGCCACTGTTGTTAACTTGACACCGTCTACATATTGTTACGTCTCTGTTTGTTAATTTTTCTACGATACAAGTCCTTTCTTAAATAAAACTTGTTTATTCTTCCTCAATACAACTTTGCAATACACTTAATTTTCACAGTTACACACACTATAATTCATAGCAAGTCACTCATTTTCTTCCGCGCTTGACTCAACTGTCAGTCTCTATCTCCACCTGTCAGCAACTATAGTTCCGATCTCTGTATCAGCTATCCCCGGTTCCCGCCGACCGTAACTGCTGTCCTTGGTTCCCCTCTCTTTATCTGCCTGTCTAGCACACTTATATACGATAATATCGCCTCTTCTAGAACTTTCTAGGCACTCAACACGTGCTACCAGCGTCACTTGACTTCCGCTGCCGTAACACACTAACGTTTATCGCGATTTCTTCTAGAATACTCGTCACGTGACCCCCTCCCCCCGCTGTCGTAACAATATATTTCCCTCATCATCATTATTATTAAATTACTATTTTATCATTTTTCGAATTTATGTATATTACTTTTCTGTGTCCTTTTAATTTCTGAAATCCAATTTCTATCACTTTAATACTTGTTTTCCATTTTGAAAAATGTTTACAGAACCGGCTTCAACAGTGTTCCTTCTAACAATATTTTTGTTAACGTGCTCCACGCAGTACCTACGTAATTTAGAATCTCGTTATATATATATATATATATATA
>NW_013669118.1:12638-18799 GCF_000517525.1 Limulus polyphemus
GGCATAATTATTTATCTAATCAATCTATCTGCATATCTCTTCGATCACGCTGGTTGTTTATCGCCAGGCTTATATACTAAAAAAGAGGGCGCCTCGAACAAACTAGAGTTGCCAGGAAAATTCATGATCCTTTCAGAAACTCCAGTGGGCATGCTCCCAGTTTCGCGGGACTTCCACTGTCGTAACAGTATTGTTACCATTTAAATCTGTTCTTTCAAACTTCCGATTGAATACGGGTGAATGTTTTTTTATGTAGTTCGAATATTATGAACTAATTTTTTGAGTGGGTGGGTGGGGGATATTAACACTGATGACGGAATTTAAGGAAATTCCTAAACGTCCTTATTAAAGCTGTTTTTTTTTTTTTTTTTTTTTGGTATTACCATGTTCTTAATACTTATTAAAATATCTTTTAATTTTTAAATTATCGGTATTGAACACCTAAAATTAAGAAGTGATAGAACTTGTCTTTACAGTATCATTATAGAGCTGGGTGGGCATTTAGGGAAGTTTCATAATCAATTAATGGTGAAAATCATTAATGGATTACATTCAACTAATCAGTAATTTTCACATGATACTTAGTTGGAACAATTGAAAAATGTAATAATCAGAAGCACTAATTTCAATTAGTTGCTTATTTTACTTGACAGTAATCGATGTAATTGATGCTGACAGGTTATTGATTATATCGAGTTAATTGCACAGTTCTTATCTTTATTTATATGTAGTTTTTGTACCTGAATATTCAGTGTTAACAGAGAATTCTTTTAATGTGGTTATGAGTGAATTTACATCAAAACAGTTATTTCAACAAATTAAGACAAACGTGAGTATTATCATGAATAGAGTTAGATTGTCAAAATATAGTTGCATGCAAAAATGGACCTTTGGTCTTAAATATATCCAAATGTGTCATATCAAAACGTGGGACAACCAAGCTGCAGTCAGTGAGGAGGATGAAATCGTTATCCTCAGGAATATATGGCAGACTTCTGTGGTGATTGACAGAATGTGTGGATTTCCTGGAACAGTGTTAGAACTGCAAACTTCACATGCATGCATCTTGTATAGTAGCAAAGAGGATAGGATTTCTTTTAAACTAAACTGCAATTAAGGTAATGTGTAATAGATTATTATATTGTAAGCACATCTTTTGCTGTAGTTGTTGTTTAGCATTAACTCATGTATAAAATGTTGTTTTTCTTTTTATAACTGAAATTTCTGCTTCAGAAAAGTTTGGGTAAAGTCTTGGGAAACTTTAGTGTTCTTCTTGGTTCCATCATTGATTATTTTGAACTCTGTCTGACGAAGTGCAGAACATCATCTCAGGTAATTTTGATAAACAAATTTATTCAAGTTTAGAATATGAATTTTTATGAGTGGTGTTATTTATTCATAAGTATAATTTCATGTTTTTAAATGTGGAAGGTGAACATTTACGTCAAAAACTTGTATTGTAAAGAAGCTGACTAAAACTGTGTAAATGTTAATTGTTTATCAAGAATTAAATTCTTAAACTGTAATGTGTATGGTAACTTTAAACACATACATTTACAAACAAAGCACAATTAACAAACGTATAATGTAGCTTGAAACATAGTTAACTGATTGGATCATTTAGTGTAGTGTTTAAATATGAAGCTGATTGGCTCTTGTAATATAGTTCAGCAGAGTAGGAATAGGGAAGCTTTGCCCATCAATAATTTTTCAGGGGCAACATATCTTTTGGTATAGCATAGTGTTAAAATAACAAACTGGATCTTGTAATGAAGTTTAAAATGTAATTAATTGGCTGGATCTTATGTTTTGTTAAATAACATATATAATAACAGGCTTTAACTTTATAATTTAAACTATAATAATTATACTTAAATAATTTTTACATGACTTTGTAGTTTGTACACATTAAGTTAAAGAAGTGAAACACTGTGTCCAAAAAGGTAAACAGAATTATTTTGAGTGATGGAGCTATTAATATTCTTCTGACAGGAATATCATCCAAAAACAACCAAATCACACGTGGACGTTATTTCTCTGATTAAGTATATGTAATACAAAAGTAGTTCATTGTAATTTTTGTTTTTTCAAGTATATTTGCATAGTTATAGTTCTTTTGCTTTGACTCAGTGACCACTAAATATACATTAGATAAGTGTCTTTGTGTTTAACTGGCTTGTCACAGTTATCCAATTACAATTAGTAGTTTGAAAATAAATGTATTTTACATACTTTAATATGAGTTGTGTTTTTTAACTATTGATTATATGCATTTTCCTCTATAACAGAGTGTGCAGTACGAAAACTCATAGAGAGATAGAAAGGCTAAATACTGTCATGGAGAATTTCCACCTGCTATCCACCCCAGTGGCACATAGAAAACAGCAAACAATTTAAACTGTATATGCATCATTTTCTAGTTCATAATTAAGGAGAAGTTATAAAGTGACTTTTGTACTTATATCTTTACATTAAAATATAAATATAAGTTGATCCTCATTTTTAATTAAAAACAGAGAATATGAGAACTGGTACATTCATTTCCTCATATTAGTGTGATTGAAACTGAGTGTCGAGCAATAACATAGTACAGTTATAGTTCATCAAAATATTAGACTATAAGGAAATATGACAGCTAGCAATGAAAGTTTATCAGGAATGGAGTGGATGGATGGTTGCAAAAACCAATCTTTAATTGGTTGTCCAAGCCTTGAAAAGGTGAGCCTTTAAGATCTTTATACAAATTCCTTTAGCATTATGTTTGGTTTTTGTCTTTAACTTAAAGTGAAATTATTGTAAATGAGCACTTGATGTTACACATGAAAAACATTTCTTGTCACTAACATTATCTAGTCTTTAGTCCACTTATTTGAATTGCATATTTCAAGCAACTTGTATATCTAAACCAAATGAACACTGTAGTTTTTATAAGTAACACTCTCAACTTTCAACAAGAAAACTAATTCATACATTTGAGTTTCTATAATGTAAAGTCTAACTAATTTCACGATCATTCACCACTTTCATTTTTTTATGCATTATTTGGAGGGAGTGGGGGAGAATTACATAATGTAGTTGGGGTGGAAGTTGTAATTCTTCTATACTTTTGAATTGATAGGGGTGCTGTTTACCAGTTCACTGCTCTTCCATTTGGCTCCTTATATTTTTGTTGTTTATCAGCTCACTAATCTTCCATTTGGCTCCATACATTTTCTGTTGAGTAGTCTAATTTTGTGGGTCTTCTTTTTCATTTTTGCTTGGAAAATCAGCATATTTTAACCCTTTCATTTATTTAGTCTCTTACATAGATTGATTTGACAACCCTGCTGGCTATTCTCTGGTGAATGATCCTTAACCCCATTTCCCTTTTTTTATTACCAACACAATAGATAGTACATTTGGGGTTTAGTAGCAAAACAGTTCAAGGAAAAAAACACAATTTCACAGCAGGCTGTTGCTAGGTCCTTTCTTCAAAAGCTGAATTCTCTTTTTGTTTGGCTCAAATACTAGCCCACTCTTGTCAGTGCTTTTCCCTCTTGGTCTGTCAAACCTCTTTGGCTAACCTTTGGGGCTCATGCATTAGAAGTATTTTCTTCTCTATTTCCAGCTCTTCTTTCTTCATGTTTTTGTTTCATGGTCTTGGTTTATCAGATACTTCCATAGTTGGTTACAAAGCTCTCATATGTACCACCTTCAGATGCCATAGAAACCATCAATCACTTTTGTCCCCATTGTTCAAGGACCTCTTTTGAGCCTTTCATCTTCAACAATCCCAAGTTCCTAGACACTCTTAAATTGGACTTGGGATTAGTACCCTTAAGTGTTTTCATTTCTTCCACTTTTGACCTGATGGCAGCTTTTCTGTTTGTTTTTTTACTCTATCATCTATCCCTTAAAACATATTTTCTTTTATTGCTTGAATCAGGCAAAATACATTCTAATATCTATGTCCTTGATGCTTCATAAACCTTGTTTAATTGGAAGGCCTTATACTTATGCCCAGTTCACGCCTTCCCACCAAAACTTGAGCTTTGGAGAAGGTAACCATCGTTTTTCATCTGTTGGGTTAACTACCCTGTGTGATCCTGATTTTCATTCTGTAAAACATTTTTTTTTGTCCAATTGGGGCTATGAGTTGTTATCTTGCCTGTACTGAATCTTTCAGGAAGGCTCAGAAAAGATTGTTTGTACCATATGATGAATCATGCTTCTCGGATCTTGATCTGTTTACATTGATAAATTGGTTTGTGCATTTGATCCATCCTAATTACTGTGATGTTCCTGAACACCTTAAAATAAAATTTGGGTTATGTCACCAAAGTCATCATTTATTGATGTCTTTGGCATCCTATTTGCAATTATTACTCTTTAGAGGGTTTCTTGCAGGCTGGCATGTGGATGAATCTGAATATGTTCTGAAATTTTCTTTACATTCTATTTGTATCTCCAGATTCTGGGTTTTCTTTGTCTCTGGTTGTGATTTTTCAAGCCAGCTCAAATTCTCACTAGATGAGTTATTGTATGTTACCAGCGTATTTACCACTGGAGCCCATAGATAGGTTGTGTCAGGCAATCCAGGTATGTATTTCTATACTGCCTAACACCCAGGTTAACAATTCCTGGAGTGTATAAAGTTGAGAAAATATTTGATTATAAAATAATATTAACAAAAAAAAACAACATTGTTTGTTCTTATAATGTGAGATTCAGTTTATCGATTTGTCTAGTTGGGACTCTTGCCTGTTGACATATACCCCTACATTTGTCCTAGAAAATATTTCACCCTCTACACTGTAGCTGCATGAGAGGGCAGTTCCCCCCTCAGAATGGACTGAAGATGCCATCTGATGACACCTCCAATTGCACATCCTTGGATGTCAATCAAGACATTTGTTCTCCATATGATGTTTAATAGCTCCAATCAGGATGGGGACACCTTATATCTTTATTTTTTTCCTTAAATTTCATTGATGTTCCCATTTCATTGTCCATCTTGGGGTATGCTTTGGTCTTTTTGATTCTTTCTGGGTGCCCACTGATTGGGCTAGTTTCATGACTTGACTGACCCTTTCAGTATAGGATGAAAGGGGCCTTTCCCCAGGTTTGTGTCCAGTTTTTAGTTATTACTGGTCTCTTCGTTTGAGAATCTCCTACAACAAGCACAGGTTCTACTATTACTTCCTGACACCCATTTATATAAATATAACTTATTAATTGGTGTGCATGGTGGGGAGGTAGCCAGCTGAGAAGAATGCCTTTCCAAGTGTTCTCTCTATCATCCACTCCACTCGATTCTCCCGTGAATTGTGGTCATTGACCCTGTGATTTTGGATTCTACCTAAGTTCTGCTTGGCTACTTTATCTGTTTGTTGTAGAACTTTACTTTTGTGGAATCTGTGTTCCCTTTAACACTTACTGGTTCCCTCTGTACCAGTAATTCTATTCTGGCTTTCATTATTTCAGAGTTGAGTCTACCTGATTTGAATTTTACACTTTTAGAAATAAAATAAATTTCAAACACGTACTTACCTCTGAAATGCATTTTTACCCACCTCTTCTCAGCCAAAAGGATTATATCATCATGAATGTAAGCAAAGAAATCTGTTTATAAAGGGTTAATTAGAATTTTGTTGTTAAAAATAAAATATTTTTTTTATAGTCTTGGATTGATAGTTGTTTGTAGGAAACACTGAGTATAATTGTTTACCATGAAATAAAACTTGTTTATGTTTTAGGAACTCACTAAGGCTAAATATCTAGCTCATTTTTTTAATTTCATAGTGATACTTTCTTACTTTTAGTCAATTATATAAGTAATCCGTTGATTACTTAGTGAGGAATAGGTGTAATAGTGTTAAATACCTAAGCAGGTAAAGCACGAAATTTATATAGGTCTAAAAAAATGTAATGGAACATCAAATTAAACTGTTTACTTTTGTTTATCATAGATTTATTAATGAGTCCAATGTGTGGTTTTAACTAAATCTGCATAAAAAGTAAATAATATTTCAAATTAATCATTTTTTTGTCACAGATCACTAGCCAGTAGAACTTGTATTCAATACCAGAATTAATCAGCTAGGGCCCAGCATAGCCAGGTGGTTAGGGTTCTTAACTTGCAATCTGAGGGTCATGAGTTTGAATCCCTGTCCCACCAAACA